>NW_026647672.1:0-172413 GCF_950295315.1 Erinaceus europaeus | reverse complement strand
GGGTTTTAAAAAAATATTTAAATATTTAAAAATATTTATTTTCCCTTTTGTTGCCCTTGTTTTTTATTGTTGTTGTGGTTATTATTATTGATGTTGTTGTTGTTAGATAGGACAGAGAGAAACGGAGAGAGGAGGGGCAGAGAGGAATCCTTACGCTGGTCCTTACACTTCCCACTACCTGCGCATAACCCGCTGTGCTACCACCCAACTCCCAAATTTATGTTTTTATATGCTTAAAAGTCACTTAACTTGCCTGTACTTGCAACGCCTCTATTTATCAAAGGGCCATTTGTAATTTTTTTTTCTTATATGACACTGCCTTTTTTCCAGTAGTTACTTAAGTAGGCAGAAATCCTATTCCATCTTACAGGTGACAGTAGATTTTCTGAGTCTCTATCTTGAACACATTGGCATTCTGTAGCCAAGAAAACACATGTCCACTGTGAACTTTTTCTGGAGAGTGAAGGCTTAAAATCTGAGAAAAAGGGGGTCGGGCGGTAGCGCAGCGGGTTGAGACCACATGGCGCAAAGCGCAAGGACTGGCAGAAGGATCCTGGTTCGAGTCCCCGGCTCCCCACCTGCAGGGGCGTTGCTTCACAGACGGTGAAGCAGGTCTGCAGGTGTCTGTCTTTCTCTCCCACCCTCTGTCTTCCCCATCTCTCTCCATTTCTGTCTGTCCGGCAACAATGACAATAATAATAAGAAGAAAATAAGCCTTCCGAAGATTCTTTAAAAAAAGACACAAACCCAGTATATTTAGAGTTCTTAGTTGCTCCAAAGCTCCCTTTCAAGGTCATAACAAAGTGTCTGGAACACTATTGTTGTTAAAATTCGGAAGGCTCTAGCTGGGCGGGTAACAGAGACGCGGAGACAACGGCTGGTCAGGGAAGCTGTATTTCTTTATTCAGGAACAACGATTCATAAACTAAACCAAACTAATCACCAAACAGAACTCTGCTGTCTCTTTGCGGCGGCGCAAGCACTCTCTCTTTCAGCTGGGCGGTCTAGCTTCACGGGCGGGTAACAGAGACGACCAGAGACATACGGCTGGGCAGGGAAGCTGTATTTCTTTATTCAGGAACAACGATTCATAAACTAAGACAAACTAATCACCAAACAGAACTCTGCTGTCTCTTTGTGGCGGCGCAAGCACTCTCTCTACTCTGCAACTCTCGAACCCTGGAACTCTGAAACTCTGGCGGGGTTCCTTCGGGGCGGGGCCAAGCAGGCCCGCGAAACTAACTGGACTGATCCAATTCTCTTGGTGGGGGAGAACTACCCAATGTAAAGCATACAACACACTATATCATTTAGATAGAATTTATGGGGTTTTAAAAAATATTTATTTTTAAACAAGGGCAACAAAAGGGGAAAAAATGGCCTCCAGGAGCAGTGGATTCATTGTGCAGGTACCAAGCCCCAGCAATAACCTTGGAGGAAAAAAAAAAAAAAAAAACTGAGAAAAAGGGAGGAGAGAGAGAAAGAACCAGCCGTCACTCTGGTACATGTGCTGCTGGGGATTGAACTCGGGACCTCAAGCTTGAGAGTCCAGTGTTTTATCCACTGCGCTGACTCCTGGGCCACAAGAAATCTTTTTTTCAGATTCATTACATCCAGACAATTTTTCATCCGTATGCTTTTTCTGATGTACAGTCAGGTTCTTTCTTTGTCTGAAAGCTTTATGACAATCACTACACTCATATGGCTTCTCCCCTGTGTGAATTCTCTGGTGGCCAATTAAATTCCTCTTGGAAGTAAAAGACTTTCTACACTTATCACACTCGTAGGGTTTTTTCCCCGGTGTGCGTTCTCTGATGCACAACAAGGTTTTTATTCTGACTAAAGTCTTTACCACAATCGTTGCATTTATATGGTTTCTCTCCAGTGTGAGTCCTCTGGTGTAACATAAGATTTCTACTAGAGGTAAGAACTTTTCTACATACGAGGCATTCATAGGTCTTTTCACCACTGTGAATTCTTTGATGTTCAATAAGGTTTCTGTTGGAAGTAAAGGCTTTCCCACATTCGCTACATGAATATGGCTTCTCGCCAGTGTGCACTCTCTGGTGGGCTACAAGGTGTGAGTGGTAACTGAAGACTTTTCCACAGTCATTGCATTTAGAAGATTTTTCCCTCGTGTGAATCCTTTGGTGTCCAATGAGGCTTCTTTTCAAAATGAAGCATTTGCCACACTCACTGCACTCACAGGGCTTCTCACCACTGTGGATTCTCTTATGTTCAGTGAGATTCTTGTTAGAACTGAAAGCCCTTCCACATTCGCTGCATTCAAAGGGCTTTTCCCCAGTGTGGATTCTTAGATGATTTAGAAGGTAAGCACTCTGAGGTTTCTCACCACTGTGTATTCTCTGATGGCTTATAAGATGGGAGATTTTATTAAAATGTTTACAACATATATCACATTTATAAAGCTTCTTTTCTTCCATGGATATTAAATTTTCAGGAAGAGCTGAAGCTAAAGTCAAGATTTCCCCAAATTCCTTGCACTTTTGGCCTTGTTTTTCTGGTGAAGTACTTTTCTTCTGATTTTGTGCACAGAGGGAACCTTTTACCACTGTCTTTCTCTCCTCTGTTTCATCTCCCCGCTGATTTGCTAAAACTTGCCCATCACACACTTCCTCAGAACCAAAGACCTGGGTATCACATTTCTGAAGTCTTTCTGATGTTCCCTTCTGAGAATCTGACCTTTGAGCCGTGCTTGGTTTTGATGTCACCTCCTCATTCTCAGTCATGGTTTCCCATTCTGGTAAAAAGGGTTAAAAATGAAAATATTAACATCCCCCTGTAACCCAAGTTAGAAAAGTACACTTTTATATGAAAATAATAAGGAAACAAACTTTCATTAAACAAAGGCACAAAGCAGAATGATACTGACAGAAATTTATAACTGGATTAACACAAAGTCACCGAGTTATTGCTAAGCTCTTTATCTTGAGGGTGGTAGATGTAAAAACATAAACAATATTGAAAAAAAAAAATGAGTGCGAGAAAGTACCAGATTGAGAACATGGGACCCTATGTAGGTGTTTCATATTTGAGGTTCAGGAAGTTGGGACAGAAAGGTCCCTTTATAAAACATTGTCTCTTAAAGACTGGGTGATAGCTGACCTGGTAGATCACACACTTTACAATTTGTGACAAGCCAGGTTCGACACCCTGGGAACAACACGAGAGCAATTTGCAAACAGGAAGCTTCATGACCAGTAGAGGCATGTGGTGGTGCCTCTGCCTCTGTCTCTCCTATCTTTCTCTGCCTCTGTCTCTCCTATCTTTCTCCTCCTCTGTCTCTCCTATCTTTCTCCTCCTCTATCTCTCCTATCTTTCTCTGCCTCTGTCTCTCCTGTCTTTCTCCTCATCTGTCTCTCCTGTCTTTCTCCTCCTCTGTCTCTCCTATCTTTCTCCTCCTCTGTCTCTCCTATCTTTCTCCTCCTCTGTCTCTCCTATCTTTCTCTGCCTCTGTCTCTCCTATCTTTCTCCTCCGGTCTCTCCTATCTTTCTCTGCCTCTGTCTCTCCTATCTTTCTCCTCCTCTGTCTCTCCTATCTTTCTCCTCCTGTCTCTCCTATCTTTCTCTGCCTCTGTCTCTCCTATCTTTCTCTGCCTCTGTCTCTCCTATCTTTTTCTGCCTCTGTCTCTCCTATCTTTCTATGCCTCTGTCTCTCCTATCTTTCTCCTCCTCTGTCTCTCCTATCATTCTCTGCCTCTGTCTCTCCTATATTTCTCCTCCTCTGTCTCTCCTATCTATCTCTGCCTCTGTCTCTCCTATCTTTCTCCGCCTCTGTCTCTCCTATCTTTCTCCTCCTCTGTCTCTCCTATCTCCTCCTCTGTCTCTCCTATCTTTCTCCTCCTCTGTCTCTCCTATCTTTCTCCTCCTCTGTCTCTCCTATCTTTCTCTGCCTCTGTCTCTCCAAACTTTCTCCTCCTCTGTCTCTCCTATCTTTCTCCTCCTCTGTCTCTCCTGTCTTTCTCTGCCTCTGTCTCTCCTATCTTTCTCTGCCTCTGTCTCTCCTATCTTTCTTCTCCTCTGTCTCTCCTATCTTTCTCCTCCTCTGTCTCTCCTATCTTTCTCCTCCTCTGTCTCTCCTATCTTTCTCCTCCACTGTCTCTCCTATCTTTCTCTGCCTCTGTCTCTCCTATTTTTCTCCTCCTCTGTCTCTACTATCTTTCTCTGCCTCTGTCTCTCCTATCTTTCTCCTCCTCTGTCTCTCCTATCTTTCTCCTCCTCAGTCTCTCCTATCATTCTCTGCCTCTGTCTCTCCTATATTTCTCCTCCTCTGTCTCTCCTATCTATCTCTGCCTCTGTCTCTCCTATCTTTCTCCGCCTCTGTCTCTCCTATCTTTCTCCTCCTCTGTCTCTCCTATCTCCTCCTCTGTCTCTCCTATCTTTCTCCTCCTCTGTCTCTCCTATCTTTCTCCTCCTCTGTCTCTCCTATCTTTCTCTGCCTCTGTCTCTCCAAACTTTCTCCTCCTCTGTCTCTCCTATCTTTCTCCTCCTCTGTCTCTCCTGTCTTTCTCTGCCTCTGTCTCTCCTATCTTTCTCTGCCTCTGTCTCTCCTATCTTTCTTCTCCTCTGTCTCTCCTATCTTTCTCCTCCTCTGTCTCTCCTATCTTTCTCCTCCTCTGTCTCTCCTATCTTTCTCCTCCACTGTCTCTCCTATCTTTCTCTGCCTCTGTCTCTCCTATTTTTCTCCTCCTCTGTCTCTACTATCTTTCTCTGCCTCTGTCTCTCCTATCTTTCTCCTCCTCTGTCTCTCCTATCTTTCTCCTCCTCAGTCTCTCCTAATTTTCTCCTCCTCTGTCTCTCCTATCTTTCTCCGCCTCTGTCTCTCCTATCTTTCTCCTCCTCTGTCTCTCCTATCTTTCTCCGCCTCTGTCTCTCCTATCTTTCTCATCCTCTGTCTCTCCTATCTTTCTCTGCCTCTGTCTCTCCTATCTTTCTCTGCCTCTGTCTCTCCTATCTTTCTCTGCCTCTGTCTCTCCTATCTTTCTCTGCCTCTGTCTCTCCTATCTTTCTCCGCCTCTGTCTCTCCTATCTTTCTCCTCCTCTGTCTCTCCTATCTTTCTCCTCCTCTGTCTCTCCTATCTTTTTCCTCCTCTGTCTCTCCTATCTTTCTCCGCCTCTGTCTCTCCTATCTTTCTCCTCCTCGGTCTCTCCTATCTTTCTCCTCCTCTGTCTCTCCTATCTTTCTCCTCCTCTGTCTCTCCTATCTTTCTCCTCCTCTTCTCTCCTATCTTTCTCCGCCTCTGTCATTCCTATCTTTCTCCTCCTCTGTCTCTCCTATCTTTCTCCGCCTCTGTCTCTCCTATCTTTCTCCTCCTCTGTCTCTCCTATCTTTCTCCTCCTCTGTCTCTCCTATCTTTCTCTGCCTCTATCTCTCCTATCTTTCTCCTCCTCTGTCTCTCCTATCTTTCTCTGCCTCTGTCTCTCCTATCTTTCTCTGCCTCTGTCTCTCCTATCTTTCTCCTCCTCTGTTTCTCCTATCTTTCTCTGCCTCTGTCTCTCCTATCTTTCTCTGCCTCTGTCTCTCCTATCTTTCTCCGCCTCTGTCTTTCCTATCTTTCTCCTCCTCTGTCTCTCCTATCTTTCTCCGCCTCTGTCTCTCCTATCTTTCTCCTCCTCTGTCTCTCCTATCTTTCTCCTCCTCTGTCTCTCCTATCTTTCTCTGCCTCTATCTCTCCTATCTTTCTCCTCCTCTGTCTCTCCTATCTTTCTCTGCCTCTGTCTCTCCTATCTTTCTCTGCCTCTGTCTCTCCTATCTTTCTCCTCCTCTGTTTCTCCTATCTTTCTCTGCCTCTGTCTCTCCTATCTTTCTCTGCCTCTGTCTCTCCTATCTTTCTCCGCCTCTGTCTCTCCTATCTTTCTCCTCCTCTGTCTCTCCTATCTTTCTCCTGCTCTGTCTCTCCTATCTTTCTCCGCCTCTGTCTCTCCTATCTTTCTCCTCCTCTGTCTCTCCTATCTTTCTCCTCCTCTGTCTCTCCTATCTTTCTCCTCCTCTGTCTCTCCTATCTTTCTCCGCCTCTGTCTCTCCTATCTTTCTCCGCCTCTGTCTCTCCTATCTTTCTCCTCCTCTGTCTCTCCTATCTTTCTCCTCCTCTGTCTCTCCTATCTTTCTCCTCCTCTGTCTCTCCTATCTTTCTCCTCCTCTGTCTCTCCTATCTTTCTCTGCCTCTGTCTCTCCTATCTTTCTCCTCCTCTGTCTCTCCTATCTTTCTCCTCCTCTGTCTCTCCTATCTTTCTCTGCCTCTGTCTCTCCTATCTTTCTCCTCCTCTGTCTCTATCTTTTTCCTCCTCTGTCTCTCCTATCTTTCTCTGCATCTGTCTCTCCTATCTTTCTCCTCCTCTGTCTCTCCTATCTTTCTCTGCCTCTGTCTCTCCTATCTTTCTCCTCCTCTGTCTCTCCTATCTTTCTCCTCCTCTGTCTCTCCTATCTTTCTCCTCCTCTGTCTCTCCTATCTTTCTCCTCCTCTGTCTCTCCTATCTTTCTCCTCCTCTGTCTCTCCTATCTTTCTCTGCCTCTGTCTCTCCTATCTTTCTCCTCCTCTGTCTCTCCTATCTTTCTCCTCCTCTGTCTCTCCTATCTTTCTCTGCCTCTGTCTCTCCTATCTTTCTCCTCCTCTGTCTCTATCTTTTTCCTCCTCTGTCTCTCCTATCTTTCTCTGCATCTGTCTCTCCTATCTTTCTCCTCCTCTGTCTCTCCTATCTTTCTCTGCCTCTGTCTCTCCTATCTTTCTCCTCCTCTGTCTCTCCTATCTTTCTCCTCCTCTGTCTCTCCTATCTTTCTCCTCCTCTGTCTGTCCTATCTTTCTCTGCCTCTGTCTCTCCTATCTTTCTCCGCCTCTGTCTCTCCTATCTTTCTCTGCCTCTGTCTCTCCTATCTATCTCTGCCTCTGTCTCTCCTATCTTTCTCCTCCTCTGTCTCTCCTATCTTCTCCTCCTCTGTCTCTCCTATCTTTCTCCTCCTCTGTCTCTCCTATCTTTCTCCTCCTCTGTCTCTCCTATCTTTCTCCTCCTCTGACTCTCCTATCTTTCTCTGCCTCTGTCTCTCCTATCTTTCACCGCCTCTGTCTCTCCTATCTTTCTCCGCTTCTGTCTCTCCTTTCTCCGCCTCTGTCTCTCCTATCTTTCTCTGCCTCTGTCTCTCCTATCATTCTCCTCCTCTGTCTCTCCTATCTTCTCCTATCTTTCTCCTCCTCTGTCTCTCCTATCTTTCTCCTCCTCTGTCTCTCCTATCTTTCTCCTCCTCTGTTTCTCCTATCTTTCTCTGCCTCTGCCTCTCCTATCTTTCTCCGCCTCTGCCTCTATCTTTCTCCTCCTCTGTCTCTCCTATCTTTCTCTGCCTCTGTCTCTCCTATCTTTCTCCTCCTCTGTCTCTCCTATCTTTCTGCTCCTCTGTCTCTCCTATCTTTCTCCACCTCTGTCTCTCCTATCTTTCTCCTCCTCTGTCTCTCCTATCTTTCTGCTCCTCTGTCTGTCCTATCTTTCTCCGCCTCTGTCTCTCCTATCTTTCTCCGCCTCTGTCTCTCCTATCTTTCTCCGCCTCTGTCTCTCGTATTTCTCTCCTCCTCTGTCTCTCCTATCTTTCTCCTCCTCTGTCTCTCCTATCTTTCTCTGCCTCTGTCTCTCCTATCTTTCTCCTCCTCTGTCTCTATCTTTCTCCTCCTCTGTCTCTCCTATCTTTCTCTGCCTCTGTCTCTCCTATCTTTCTCTGCCTCTGTCTCTCCTATCTATCTCTGCCTCTGTCTCTCCTATCTTTCTCCTCCTCTGTCTCTCCTATCTTCTCCTCCTCCTCTGTCTCTCCTATCTTTCTCCTCCTCTGTCTCTCCTATCTTTCTCCTCCTCTGTCTCTCCTATCTTTCTCCTCCTCTGTCTCTCCTATCTTTCTCTGCCTCTGTCTCTCCTATCTTTCTCCTCCTCTGTCTCTCCTATCTTTCTCTGCCTCTGTCTCTCCTATCTTTCTCCGCCTCTGACTCTCCTATCTTTCTCCACCTCTGTCTCTACTATCTTTCTCCACCTCTGTCTCTCCTATCTTTCTCTGCCTCTGTCTCTCCTATCTTTCTCCTCCTCTGTCTCTCCTAACTTCTCTTCCTCTGTCTCTCTTATCTTTCTCTGCCTCTGTCTCTCCTATCTTTCTCCTCCTCTGTCTCTATCTTTCTCCTCCTCTGTCTCTCCTATCTTTCTCCGCCTCTATCTCTCCTATCTTTCTCCGCCTCTGTCTCTCCTATCTTTCTCCTCCTCTGTCTCTCCTATCTTTCTCCTCCTCTGTCTCTCCTATCTTTCTCCTCCTCTGTCTCTATCTTTCTCCTCCTCTGTCTCTCCTATCTTTCTCTGCCTCTGTCTCTCCTATCTTTCTCTGCCTCTGTCTCTCCTATCTTTCTCCGCCTCTGTCTCTCCTATCTTTCTCTGCCTCTGTCTCTCCTATCTATCTCTGCCTCTGTCTCTCCTATCTTTCTCCTCCTCTGTCTCTCCTATCTTCTCCTCCTCTGTCTCTCCTATCTTTCTCCTCCTCTGTCTCTCCTATCTTTCTCCTCCTCTGTCTCTCCTATCTTTCTCCTCCTCTGTCTCTCCTATCTTTCTCTGCCTCTGTCTCTCCTATCTTTCTCCTCCTCTGTCTCTCCTATCTTTCTCTGCCTCTGTCTGTCCTATCTTTCTCCGCCTCTGACTCTCCTATCTTTCTCCACCTCTGTCCATCCTATCTTTCTCCTCCTCTGTCTCTCCTATCTTTCTCCTCCTCTGTCTCTCCTATCTTTCTCCGCCTCTGTCTCTCCTATCTTTCTCTGCCTCTGTCTCTCCTATCTTTCTCCGCCTCTGTCTCTCCTATCTTTCTCCTCCTCGGTCTCTCCTATCTTTCTCCTCCTCTGTCTCTCCTATCTTTCTCCTCCTCTGTCTCTCCTATCTTTCTCCTCCTCTGTCTCTCCTATCTTTCTCCGCCTCTGTCATTCCTATCTTTCTCCTCCTCTGTCTCTCCTATCTTTCTCCGCCTCTGTCTCTCCTATCTTTCTCCTCCTCTGTCTCTCCTATCTTTCTCCTCCTCTGTCTCTCCTATCTTTCTCTGCCTCTATCTCTCCTATCTTTCTCCTCCTCTGTCTCTCCTATCTTTCTCTGCCTCTGTCTCTCCTATCTTTCTCTGCCTCTGTCTCTCCTATCTTTCTCCTCCTCTGTCTCTCCTATCTTTCTCTGCCTCTGTCTCTCCTATCTTTCTCTGCCTCTGTCTCTCCTATCTTTCTCTGCCTCTGTCTTTCCTATCTTTCTCCTCCTCTGTCTCTCCTATCTTTCTCCTCCTCTGTCTCTCCTATCTTTCTCCTCCTCTGTCTCTCCTATCTTTCTCTGCCTCTGTCTCTCCTATCTTTCTCCTCCTCTGTCTCTCCTATCTTTCTCCTGCTCTGTCTCTCCTATCTTTCTCTGCCTCTGTCTCTCCTATCTTTCTCCTCCTCTGTCTCTCCTATCTTTCTCCTCCTCTGTCTCTCCTATCTTTCTCCTCCTCTGTCTCTCCTATCTTTCTCCGCCTCTGTCTCTCCTATCTTTCTCCGCCTCTGTCTCTCCTATCTTTCTCCTCCTCTGTCTCTCCTATCTTTCTCCTCCTCTGTCTCTCCTATCTTTCTCCTCCTCTGTCTCTCCTATCTTTCTCTGCCTCTGTCTCTCCTATCTTTCTCCTCCTCTGTCTCTATCTTTTTCCTCCTCTGTCTCTCCTATCTTTCTCTGCGTCTGTCTCTCCTATCTTTCTCCTCCTCTGTCTCTCCTATCTTTCTCTGCCTCTGTCTCTCCTATCTTTCTCCTCCTGTCTCTCCTATCTTTCTCTGCCTCTGTCTCTCCTATCTTTCTCCTCCTCTGTCTCTCCTATCTTTCTCCTCCTGTCTCTCCTATCTTTCTCTGCCTCTGTCTCTCCTATCTTTCTCTGCCTCTGTCTCTCCTATATTTTTCTGCCTCTGTCTCTCCTATCTTTCTCTGCCTCTGTCTCTCCTATCTTTCTCCTCCTCTGTCTCTCCTATCATTCTCTGCCTCTGTCTCTCCTATATTTCTCCTCCTCTGTCTCTCTTATCTATCTCTGCCTCTGTCTCTCCTATCTTTCTCCGCCTCTGTCTCTCCTATCTTTCTCCTCCTCTGTCTCTCCTATCTCCTCCTCTGTCTCTCCTATCTTTCTCCTCCTCTGTCTCTCCTATCTTTCTCCTCCTCTGTCTCTCCTATCTTTCTCTGCCTCTGTCTCTCCAATCTTTCTCCTCCTCTGTCTCTCCTATCTTTCTCCTCCTCTGTCTCTCCTGTCTTTCTCTGCCTCTGTCTCTCCTATCTTTCTCTGCCTCTGTCTCTCCTATCTTTCTTCTCCTCTGTCTCTCCTATCTTTCTCCTCCTGTCTCTCCTATCTTTCTCCTCCTCTGTCTCTCCTATCTTTCTCCTCCACTGTCTCACCTATCTTTCTCTGCCTCTGTCTCTCCTATTTTTCTCCTCCTCTGTCTCTACTATCTTTCTCTGCCTCTGTCTCTCCTATCTTTCTCCTCCTCTGTCTCTCCTATCTTTCTCCTCCTCTGTCTCTCCTATCTTTCTCCTCCTGTCTCTCCTATCTTTCTCCGCCTCTGTCTCTCCTATCTTTCTCTGCCTCTGTCTCTCCTATCTTTCTCTGCCTCTGTCTCTCCTATCTTTCTCCATCTCTGTCTCTCCTATCTTTCTCCGCCTCTGTCTCTCCTATCTTTCTCTGCCTCTGTCTCTCCTATCTTTCTCCGCCTCTGTCTCTCCTATCTTTCTCCTCCTCGGTCTCTCCTATCTTTCTCCTCCTCTGTCTCTCCTATCTTTCTCCTCCTCTGTCTCTCCTATCTTTCTCCTCCTCTGTCTCTCCTATCTTTCTCCGCCTCTGTCATTCCTATCTTTCTCCTCCTCTGTCTCTCCTATCTTTCTGCGCCTCTGTCTCTCCTATCTTTCTCCTCCTCTGTCTCTCCTATCTTTCTCCTCCTCTGTCTCTCCTATCTTTCTCTGCCTCTGTCTCTCCTATCTTTCTCCTCCTCTGTCTCTCCTATCTTTCTCTGCCTTTGTTTCTCCTATCTTTCTCCTCCTCTATCTCTCCTATCTTTCTCCTCCTCTGACTCTCCTATCTTTCTCTGCCTCTGTCTCTCCTATCTTTCTCCGCCTCTGTCTCTCCTATCTTTCTCCGCTTCTGTCTCTCCTATCTTTCTCCGCCTCTGTCTCTCCTATCTTTCTCCATCTCTGTCTCTCCTATCTTTCTCTGCCTCTGTCTCTCCTATCTTTCTCTGCCTCTGTCTCTCCTATCTTTCTCCTCCTCTGTCTCTCCTATCTTCTCCTATCTTTCTCCTCCTCTGTCTCTTCTATCTTTCTCCTCCTCTGTCTCTCCTATATTTCTCCTCCTCTGTTTCTCCTATCTTTCTCTGCCTCTGCCACTCCTATCTTTCTCCGCCTCTGCCTCTATCTTTCTCCTCCTCTGTCTCTCCTATCTTTCTCTGCCTCTGTCTCTCCTATCATTCTCCTCCTCTGTCTCTCCTATCTTTCTGCTCCTCTGTCTCTCCTATCTTTCTCCGCCTCTGTCTCTCGTATTTCTCTCCTCCTCTGTCTCTCCTATCTTTCTCCTCCTCTGTCTCTCCTATCTTTCTCTGCCTCTGTCTCTCCTATCTTTCTCCTCCTCTGTCTCTATCTTTCTCCTCCTCTGTCTCTCCTATCTTTCTCTGCCTCTGTCTCTCCTATCTTTCTCTGCCTCTGTCTCTCCTATCTTTCTCCGCCTCTGTGTCTCCTATCTTTCTCTGCCTCTGTCTCTCCTATCTATCTCTGACTCTGTCTCTCCTATCTTTCTCCTCCTCTGTCTCTCCTATCTTCTCCTCCTCTGTCTCTCCTATCTTTCTCCTCCTCTGTCTCTCCTATCTTTCTCCTCCTCTGTCTCTCCTATCTTTCTCCTCCTCTATCTCTCCTATCTTTCTCTGCCTCTGTCTCTCCTATCTTTCTCCTCCTCTGTCTCTCCTATCTTTCTCCGCCTCTGTCTCTCCTATCTTTCTCCGCCTCTGACTCTCCTATCTTTCTCCACCTCTGTCTCTCCTATCTTTCTCTGCCTCTGTCTCTCCTATCTTTCTCCTCCTCTGTCTCTCCTATCTTTCTCCGCCTCTGTCTCTCCTATCTTTCTCCTCCTCTGTCTCTCCTATCTTTCTCCTCCTCTGTCTCTCCTATATTTCTCTGCCTCTGTCTCTCCTATCTTTCTCTGCCTCTGTCTCTCCTATCTTTCTCCTCCTCTGTCTCTCCTATCTCCTCCTCTGTCTCTCCTATCTTTCTCTGCCTCTGTCTCTCCTATCTTTCTCTGCCTCTGTCTCTCCTATCTTTCTCCTCCTCTGTCTCTCCTATCTTTCTCCTCCTCTGTCTCTCCTATCTTTCTCTGCCTCTGTCTCTCCTATCTTTCTATGCCTCTGTCTCTCCTATCTTTCTCCTCCTCTGTCTCTCCTATCTTTCTCCTCCTCTGTCTCTCCTATCTTTCTCTGCCTCTGTCTCTCCTATCTTTCTCTGCCTCTCCTATCTTTCTCTGCCTCTGTCTCTCCTATCTTTCTCCTCCTCTGTCTCTCCTATCTTTCTCCTCCTCTGTCTCTCCTATCTTTCTCCTCCTCTGTCTCTCCTATCTTTCTCCTCCTCTGTCTCTCCGATCTTTCTCTGCCTCTGCCTCTCCTATCTTTCTCCGCCTCTGCCTCTCCTATCTTTCTCCTCCTCTGTCTCTATTATCTTTCTCTGCCTCTGTCTCTCCTATCTTTCTCCTCCTCTGTCTCTCCTATCTTTCTCCTACTCTGTCTCTCCTATCTTTCTCCGCCTCTGTCTCTCCTATCTTTCTCCACCTCTGTCTCTCCTATCTTTCTCCGCCTCTGTCTCTCCTATCTTTCTCCGCCTCTGTCTCTCCTATCTTTCTCTGCCTCTGTCTCTCCTATCTTTCTCCGCCTCTGTCTCTCGTATCTTTCTCCTCCTCTGTCTCTCCTATCTTTCTCCTCCTCTGTCTCTCCTATCTTTCTCTGCCTCTGTCTCTCCTATCTTTCTCTGCCTCTGTCTCTCCTATCTTTCTCCTCCTCTGTCTCTCCTATCTTTTCCGCCTCTGTCTCTCCTATCTTTCTCTGCCTCTGTCTCTCCTATCTTTCTCCGCCTCTGTCTCTCCTATCTTTCTCCTCCTCTGTCTCTCCTATCTTTCTCCGCCTCTGTCTCTCCTATCTTTCTCCTCCTCTGTCTCTCCTATCTTTCTCCGCCTCTGTCTCTCCTATCTTTCTCCTCCTCTTTCTCTCCTATCTTTCTCTGCCTCTGTCTCTCCTATCTTACTCTGCCTCTGTCTCTCCTATCTTTCTCTGCCTCTGTCTCTCCTATCTTTCTCCGCCTCTGTCTCTCCTATCTTTCTCCGCCTCTGTCTCTCCTATCTTTCTCTGCCTTTGTCTCTCCTATCTTTCTCCTCCTCTGTCTCTCCTATCTTTCTCTGCCTGTCTCTCCTATCTTTCTCCTCCTCTGTCTCTCTTATCTTTCTCCTCCTCTGTCTCTCCTATCTTTCTCCTCCTCTTTCTCTCCTATCTTTCTCCTCCTCTGTCTCTCCTATCTTTCTCCGCCTCTGTCTCTCCTATCTTTCTCCTCCTCTGTCTCTCCTATCTTTCTCCTCCTCTGTCTCTCCTATCTTTCTCTGCCTCTATCTCTCCTATCTTTCTCCTCCTCTGTCTCTCCTATCTTTCTCTGCCTCTGTCTCTCCTATCTTTCTCTGCCTCTGTCTCTCCTATCTTTCTCCTCCTCTGTCTCTCCTATCTTTCTCTGCCTCTGTCTCTCCTATCTTTCTCTGCCTCTGTCTCTCCTATCTTTCTCCGCCTCTGTCTTTCCTATCTTTCTCCTCCTCTGTCTCTCCTATCTTTCTCCTCCTCTGTCTCTCCTATCTTTCTCCTCCTCTGTCTCTCCTATCTTTCTCTGCCTCTGTCTCTCCTATCTTTCTCCTCCTCTGTCTCTCCTATCTTTCTCCTGCTCTGTCTCTCCTATCTTTCTCTGCCTCTGTCTCTCCTATCTTTCTCCTCCTCTGTCTCTCCTATCTTTCTCCTCCTCTGTCTCTCCTATCTTTCTCCTCCTCTGTCTCTCCTATCTTTCTCCGCCTCTGTCTCTCCTATCTTTCTCCGCCTCTGTCTCTCCTATCTTTCTCCTCCTCTGTCTCTCCTATCTTTCTCCTCCTCTGTCTCTCCTATCTTTCTCCTCCTCTGTCTCTCCTATCTTTCTCTGCCTCTGTCTCTCCTATCTTTCTCCTCCTCTGTCTCTATCTTTTTCCTCCTCTGTCTCTCCTATCTTTCTCTGCGTCTGTCTCTCCTATCTTTCTCCTCCTCTGTCTCTCCTATCTTTCTCTGCCTCTGTCTCTCCTATCTTTCTCCTCCTGTCTCTCCTATCTTTCTCTGCCTCTGTCTCTCCTATCTTTCTCCTCCTCTGTCTCTCCTATATTTCTCCTCCTGTCTCTCCTATCTTTCTCTGCCTCTGTCTCTCCTATCTTTCTCTGCCTCTGTCTCTCCTATATTTTTCTGCCTCTGTCTCTCCTATCTTTCTCTGCCTCTGTCTCTCCTATCTTTCTCCTCCTCTGTCTCTCCTATCATTCTCTGCCTCTGTCTCTCCTATATTTCTCCTCCTCTGTCTCTCCTATCTATCTCTGCCTCTGTCTCTCCTATCTTTCTCCGCCTCTGTCTCTCCTATCTTTCTCCTCCTCTGTCTCTCCTATCTCCTCCTCTGTCTCTCCTATCTTTCTCCTCCTCTGTCTCTCCTATCTTTCTCCTCCTCTGTCTCTCCTATCTTTCTCTGCCTCTGTCTCTCCAATCTTTCTCCTCCTCTGTCTCTCCTATCTTTCTCCTCCTCTGTCTCTCCTGTCTTTCTCTGCCTCTGTCTCTCCTATCTTTCTCTGCCTCTGTCTCTCCTATCTTTCTTCTCCTCTGTCTCTCCTATCTTTCTCCTCCTGTCTCTCCTATCTTTCTCCTCCTCTGTCTCTCCTATCTTTCTCCTCCACTGTCTCACCTATCTTTCTCTGCCTCTGTCTCTCCTATTTTTCTCCTCCTCTGTCTCTACTATCTTTCTCTGCCTCTGTCTCTCCTATCTTTCTCCTCCTCTGTCTCTCCTATCTTTCTCCTCCTCTGTCTCTCCTATCTTTCTCCTCCTGTCTCTCCTATCTTTCTCCGCCTCTGTCTCTCCTATCTTTCTCTGCCTCTGTCTCTCCTATCTTTCTCTGCCTCTGTCTCTCCTATCTTTCTCCATCTCTGTCTCTCCTATCTTTCTCCGCCTCTGTCTCTCCTATCTTTCTCTGCCTCTGTCTCTCCTATCTTTCTCCGCCTCTGTCTCTCCTATCTTTCTCCTCCTCGGTCTCTCCTATCTTTCTCCTCCTCTGTCTCTCCTATCTTTCTCCTCCTCTGTCTCTCCTATCTTTCTCCTCCTCTGTCTCTCCTATCTTTCTCCGCCTCTGTCATTCCTATCTTTCTCCTCCTCTGTCTCTCCTATCTTTCTGCGCCTCTGTCTCTCCTATCTTTCTCCTCCTCTGTCTCTCCTATCTTTCTCCTCCTCTGTCTCTCCTATCTTTCTCTGCCTCTGTCTCTCCTATCTTTCTCCTCCTCTGTCTCTCCTATCTTTCTCTGCCTTTGTTTCTCCTATCTTTCTCCTCCTCTATCTCTCCTATCTTTCTCCTCCTCTGACTCTCCTATCTTTCTCTGCCTCTGTCTCTCCTATCTTTCTCCGCCTCTGTCTCTCCTATCTTTCTCCGCTTCTGTCTCTCCTATCTTTCTCCGCCTCTGTCTCTCCTATCTTTCTCCATCTCTGTCTCTCCTATCTTTCTCTGCCTCTGTCTCTCCTATCTTTCTCTGCCTCTGTCTCTCCTATCTTTCTCTGCCTCTGTCTCTCCTATCTTTCTCTGCCTCTGTCTTTCCTATCTTTCTCCTCCTCTGTCTCTCCTATCTTTCTCCTCCTCTGTCTCTCCTATCTTTCTCCTCCTCTGTCTCTCCTATCTTTCTCTGCCTCTGTCTCTCCTATCTTTCTCCTCCTCTGTCTCTCCTATCTTTCTCCTGCTCTGTCTCTCCTATCTTTCTCTGCCTCTGTCTCTCCTATCTTTCTCCTCCTCTGTCTCTCCTATCTTTCTCCTCCTCTGTCTCTCCTATCTTTCTCCTCCTCTGTCTCTCCTATCTTTCTCCGCCTCTGTCTCTCCTATCTTTCTCCGCCTCTGTCTCTCCTATCTTTCTCCTCCTCTGTCTCTCCTATCTTTCTCCTCCTCTGTCTCTCCTATCTTTCTCCTCCTCTGTCTCTCCTATCTTTCTCTGCCTCTGTCTCTCCTATCTTTCTCCTCCTCTGTCTCTATCTTTTTCCTCCTCTGTCTCTCCTATCTTTCTCTGCGTCTGTCTCTCCTATCTTTCTCCTCCTCTGTCTCTCCTATCTTTCTCTGCCTCTGTCTCTCCTATCTTTCTCCTCCTGTCTCTCCTATCTTTCTCTGCCTCTGTCTCTCCTATCTTTCTCCTCCTCTGTCTCTCCTATCTTTCTCCTCCTGTCTCTCCTATCTTTCTCTGCCTCTGTCTCTCCTATCTTTCTCTGCCTCTGTCTCTCCTATATTTTTCTGCCTCTGTCTCTCCTATCTTTCTCTGCCTCTGTCTCTCCTATCTTTCTCCTCCTCTGTCTCTCCTATCATTCTCTGCCTCTGTCTCTCCTATATTTCTCCTCCTCTGTCTCTCTTATCTATCTCTGCCTCTGTCTCTCCTATCTTTCTCCGCCTCTGTCTCTCCTATCTTTCTCCTCCTCTGTCTCTCCTATCTCCTCCTCTGTCTCTCCTATCTTTCTCCTCCTCTGTCTCTCCTATCTTTCTCCTCCTCTGTCTCTCCTATCTTTCTCTGCCTCTGTCTCTCCAATCTTTCTCCTCCTCTGTCTCTCCTATCTTTCTCCTCCTCTGTCTCTCCTGTCTTTCTCTGCCTCTGTCTCTCCTATCTTTCTCTGCCTCTGTCTCTCCTATCTTTCTTCTCCTCTGTCTCTCCTATCTTTCTCCTCCTGTCTCTCCTATCTTTCTCCTCCTCTGTCTCTCCTATCTTTCTCCTCCACTGTCTCACCTATCTTTCTCTGCCTCTGTCTCTCCTATTTTTCTCCTCCTCTGTCTCTACTATCTTTCTCTGCCTCTGTCTCTCCTATCTTTCTCCTCCTCTGTCTCTCCTATCTTTCTCCTCCTCTGTCTCTCCTATCTTTCTCCTCCTGTCTCTCCTATCTTTCTCCGCCTCTGTCTCTCCTATCTTTCTCTGCCTCTGTCTCTCCTATCTTTCTCTGCCTCTGTCTCTCCTATCTTTCTCCATCTCTGTCTCTCCTATCTTTCTCCGCCTCTGTCTCTCCTATCTTTCTCTGCCTCTGTCTCTCCTATCTTTCTCCGCCTCTGTCTCTCCTATCTTTCTCCTCCTCGGTCTCTCCTATCTTTCTCCTCCTCTGTCTCTCCTATCTTTCTCCTCCTCTGTCTCTCCTATCTTTCTCCTCCTCTGTCTCTCCTATCTTTCTCCGCCTCTGTCATTCCTATCTTTCTCCTCCTCTGTCTCTCCTATCTTTCTGCGCCTCTGTCTCTCCTATCTTTCTCCTCCTCTGTCTCTCCTATCTTTCTCCTCCTCTGTCTCTCCTATCTTTCTCTGCCTCTGTCTCTCCTATCTTTCTCCTCCTCTGTCTCTCCTATCTTTCTCTGCCTTTGTTTCTCCTATCTTTCTCCTCCTCTATCTCTCCTATCTTTCTCCTCCTCTGACTCTCCTATCTTTCTCTGCCTCTGTCTCTCCTATCTTTCTCCGCCTCTGTCTCTCCTATCTTTCTCCGCTTCTGTCTCTCCTATCTTTCTCCGCCTCTGTCTCTCCTATCTTTCTCCATCTCTGTCTCTCCTATCTTTCTCTGCCTCTGTCTCTCCTATCTTTCTCTGCCTCTGTCTCTCCTATCTTTCTCCTCCTCTGTCTCTCCTATCTTCTCCTATCTTTCTCCTCCTCTGTCTCTTCTATCTTTCTCCTCCTCTGTCTCTCCTATATTTCTCCTCCTCTGTTTCTCCTATCTTTCTCTGCCTCTGCCACTCCTATCTTTCTCCGCCTCTGCCTCTATCTTTCTCCTCCTCTGTCTCTCCTATCTTTCTCTGCCTCTGTCTCTCCTATCATTCTCCTCCTCTGTCTCTCCTATCTTTCTGCTCCTCTGTCTCTCCTATCTTTCTCCGCCTCTGTCTCTCGTATTTCTCTCCTCCTCTGTCTCTCCTATCTTTCTCCTCCTCTGTCTCTCCTATCTTTCTCTGCCTCTGTCTCTCCTATCTTTCTCCTCCTCTGTCTCTATCTTTCTCCTCCTCTGTCTCTCCTATCTTTCTCTGCCTCTGTCTCTCCTATCTTTCTCTGCCTCTGTCTCTCCTATCTTTCTCCGCCTCTGTGTCTCCTATCTTTCTCTGCCTCTGTCTCTCCTATCTATCTCTGACTCTGTCTCTCCTATCTTTCTCCTCCTCTGTCTCTCCTATCTTCTCCTCCTCTGTCTCTCCTATCTTTCTCCTCCTCTGTCTCTCCTATCTTTCTCCTCCTCTGTCTCTCCTATCTTTCTCCTCCTCTATCTCTCCTATCTTTCTCTGCCTCTGTCTCTCCTATCTTTCTCCTCCTCTGTCTCTCCTATCTTTCTCCGCCTCTGTCTCTCCTATCTTTCTCCGCCTCTGACTCTCCTATCTTTCTCCACCTCTGTCTCTCCTATCTTTCTCTGCCTCTGTCTCTCCTATCTTTCTCCTCCTCTGTCTCTCCTATCTTTCTCCGCCTCTGTCTCTCCTATCTTTCTCCTCCTCTGTCTCTCCTATCTTTCTCCTCCTCTGTCTCTCCTATATTTCTCTGCCTCTGTCTCTCCTATCTTTCTCTGCCTCTGTCTCTCCTATCTTTCTCCTCCTCTGTCTCTCCTATCTCCTCCTCTGTCTCTCCTATCTTTCTCTGCCTCTGTCTCTCCTATCTTTCTCTGCCTCTGTCTCTCCTATCTTTCTCCTCCTCTGTCTCTCCTATCTTTCTCCTCCTCTGTCTCTCCTAACTTTCTCTGCCTCTGTCTCTCCTATCTTTCTATGCCTCTGTCTCTCCTATCTTTCTCCTCCTCTGTCTCTCCTATCTTTCTCCTCCTCTGTCTCTCCTATCTTTCTCTGCCTCTGTCTCTCCTATCTTTCTCTGCCTCTCCTATCTTTCTCTGCCTCTGTCTCTCCTATCTTTCTCCTCCTCTGTCTCTCCTATCTTTCTCCTCCTCTGTCTCTCCTATCTTTCTCCTCCTCTGTCTCTCCTATCTTTCTCCTCCTCTGTCTCTCCGATCTTTCTCTGCCTCTGCCTCTCCTATCTTTCTCCGCCTCTGCCTCTCCTATCTTTCTCCTCCTCTGTCTCTATTATCTTTCTCTGCCTCTGTCTCTCCTATCTTTCTCCTCCTCTGTCTCTCCTATCTTTCTCCTACTCTGTCTCTCCTATCTTTCTCCGCCTCTGTCTCTCCTATCTTTCTCCACCTCTGTCTCTCCTATCTTTCTCCGCCTCTGTCTCTCCTATCTTTCTCCGCCTCTGTCTCTCCTATCTTTCTCTGCCTCTGTCTCTCCTATCTTTCTCCGCCTCTGTCTCTCGTATCTTTCTCCTCCTCTGTCTCTCCTATCTTTCTCCTCCTCTGTCTCTCCTATCTTTCTCTGCCTCTGTCTCTCCTATCTTTCTCTGCCTCTGTCTCTCCTATCTTTCTCCTCCTCTGTCTCTCCTATCTTTTCCGCCTCTGTCTCTCCTATCTTTCTCTGCCTCTGTCTCTCCTATCTTTCTCCGCCTCTGTCTCTCCTATCTTTCTCCTCCTCTGTCTCTCCTATCTTTCTCCGCCTCTGTCTCTCCTATCTTTCTCCTCCTCTGTCTCTCCTATCTTTCTCCGC
Organism: Erinaceus europaeus; assembly: GCF_950295315.1. Taxonomy (NCBI): domain Eukaryota; kingdom Metazoa; phylum Chordata; class Mammalia; order Eulipotyphla; family Erinaceidae; genus Erinaceus; species Erinaceus europaeus. The sequence goes on along the minus strand of NW_026647672.1, from coordinate 152,555 downwards.
CTCTGTCTCTCCTATCTTTCTCCTCCTCTTTCTCTCCTATCTTTCTCTGCCTCTGTCTCTCCTATCTTACTCTGCCTCTGTCTCTCCTATCTTTCTCTGCCTCTGTCTCTCCTATCTTTCTCCGCCTCTGTCTCTCCTATCTTTCTCCGCCTCTGTCTCTCCTATCTTTCTCTGCCTTTGTCTCTCCTATCTTTCTCCTCCTCTGTCTCTCCTATCTTTCTCTGCCTGTCTCTCCTATCTTTCTCCTCCTCTGTCTCTCTTATCTTTCTCCTCCTCTGTCTCTCCTATCTTTCTCCTCCTCTTTCTCTCCTATCTTTCTCCTCCTCTGTCTCTCCTATCTTTCTCCGCCTCTGTCTCTCCTATCTTTCTCCTCCTCTGTCTCTCCTATCTTTCTCCTCCTCTGTCTCTCCTATCTTTCTCTGCCTCTATCTCTCCTATCTTTCTCCTCCTCTGTCTCTCCTATCTTTCTCTGCCTCTGTCTCTCCTATCTTTCTCTGCCTCTGTCTCTCCTATCTTTCTCCTCCTCTGTCTCTCCTATCTTTCTCTGCCTCTGTCTCTCCTATCTTTCTCTGCCTCTGTCTCTCCTATCTTTCTCCGCCTCTGTCTTTCCTATCTTTCTCCTCCTCTGTCTCTCCTATCTTTCTCCTCCTCTGTCTCTCCTATCTTTCTCCTCCTCTGTCTCTCCTATCTTTCTCTGCCTCTGTCTCTCCTATCTTTCTCCTCCTCTGTCTCTCCTATCTTTCTCCTGCTCTGTCTCTCCTATCTTTCTCTGCCTCTGTCTCTCCTATCTTTCTCCTCCTCTGTCTCTCCTATCTTTCTCCTCCTCTGTCTCTCCTATCTTTCTCCTCCTCTGTCTCTCCTATCTTTCTCCGCCTCTGTCTCTCCTATCTTTCTCCGCCTCTGTCTCTCCTATCTTTCTCCTCCTCTGTCTCTCCTATCTTTCTCCTCCTCTGTCTCTCCTATCTTTCTCCTCCTCTGTCTCTCCTATCTTTCTCTGCCTCTGTCTCTCCTATCTTTCTCCTCCTCTGTCTCTATCTTTTTCCTCCTCTGTCTCTCCTATCTTTCTCTGCGTCTGTCTCTCCTATCTTTCTCCTCCTCTGTCTCTCCTATCTTTCTCTGCCTCTGTCTCTCCTATCTTTCTCCTCCTGTCTCTCCTATCTTTCTCTGCCTCTGTCTCTCCTATCTTTCTCCTCCTCTGTCTCTCCTATATTTCTCCTCCTGTCTCTCCTATCTTTCTCTGCCTCTGTCTCTCCTATCTTTCTCTGCCTCTGTCTCTCCTATATTTTTCTGCCTCTGTCTCTCCTATCTTTCTCTGCCTCTGTCTCTCCTATCTTTCTCCTCCTCTGTCTCTCCTATCATTCTCTGCCTCTGTCTCTCCTATATTTCTCCTCCTCTGTCTCTCCTATCTATCTCTGCCTCTGTCTCTCCTATCTTTCTCCGCCTCTGTCTCTCCTATCTTTCTCCTCCTCTGTCTCTCCTATCTCCTCCTCTGTCTCTCCTATCTTTCTCCTCCTCTGTCTCTCCTATCTTTCTCCTCCTCTGTCTCTCCTATCTTTCTCTGCCTCTGTCTCTCCAATCTTTCTCCTCCTCTGTCTCTCCTATCTTTCTCCTCCTCTGTCTCTCCTGTCTTTCTCTGCCTCTGTCTCTCCTATCTTTCTCTGCCTCTGTCTCTCCTATCTTTCTTCTCCTCTGTCTCTCCTATCTTTCTCCTCCTGTCTCTCCTATCTTTCTCCTCCTCTGTCTCTCCTATCTTTCTCCTCCACTGTCTCACCTATCTTTCTCTGCCTCTGTCTCTCCTATTTTTCTCCTCCTCTGTCTCTACTATCTTTCTCTGCCTCTGTCTCTCCTATCTTTCTCCTCCTCTGTCTCTCCTATCTTTCTCCTCCTCTGTCTCTCCTATCTTTCTCCTCCTGTCTCTCCTATCTTTCTCCGCCTCTGTCTCTCCTATCTTTCTCTGCCTCTGTCTCTCCTATCTTTCTCTGCCTCTGTCTCTCCTATCTTTCTCCATCTCTGTCTCTCCTATCTTTCTCCGCCTCTGTCTCTCCTATCTTTCTCTGCCTCTGTCTCTCCTATCTTTCTCCGCCTCTGTCTCTCCTATCTTTCTCCTCCTCGGTCTCTCCTATCTTTCTCCTCCTCTGTCTCTCCTATCTTTCTCCTCCTCTGTCTCTCCTATCTTTCTCCTCCTCTGTCTCTCCTATCTTTCTCCGCCTCTGTCATTCCTATCTTTCTCCTCCTCTGTCTCTCCTATCTTTCTGCGCCTCTGTCTCTCCTATCTTTCTCCTCCTCTGTCTCTCCTATCTTTCTCCTCCTCTGTCTCTCCTATCTTTCTCTGCCTCTGTCTCTCCTATCTTTCTCCTCCTCTGTCTCTCCTATCTTTCTCTGCCTTTGTTTCTCCTATCTTTCTCCTCCTCTATCTCTCCTATCTTTCTCCTCCTCTGACTCTCCTATCTTTCTCTGCCTCTGTCTCTCCTATCTTTCTCCGCCTCTGTCTCTCCTATCTTTCTCCGCTTCTGTCTCTCCTATCTTTCTCCGCCTCTGTCTCTCCTATCTTTCTCCATCTCTGTCTCTCCTATCTTTCTCTGCCTCTGTCTCTCCTATCTTTCTCTGCCTCTGTCTCTCCTATCTTTCTCCTCCTCTGTCTCTCCTATCTTCTCCTATCTTTCTCCTCCTCTGTCTCTTCTATCTTTCTCCTCCTCTGTCTCTCCTATATTTCTCCTCCTCTGTTTCTCCTATCTTTCTCTGCCTCTGCCTCTCCTATCTTTCTCCGCCTCTGCCTCTATCTTTCTCCTCCTCTGTCTCTCCTATCTTTCTCTGCCTCTGTCTCTCCTATCATTCTCCTCCTCTGTCTCTCCTATCTTTCTGCTCCTCTGTCTCTCCTATCTTTCTCCGCCTCTGTCTCTCGTATTTCTCTCCTCCTCTGTCTCTCCTATCTTTCTCCTCCTCTGTCTCTCCTATCTTTCTCTGCCTCTGTCTCTCCTATCTTTCTCCTCCTCTGTCTCTATCTTTCTCCTCCTCTGTCTCTCCTATCTTTCTCTGCCTCTGTCTCTCCTATCTTTCTCTGCCTCTGTCTCTCCTATCTTTCTCCGCCTCTGTGTCTCCTATCTTTCTCTGCCTCTGTCTCTCCTATCTATCTCTGCCTCTGTCTCTCCTATCTTTCTCCTCCTCTGTCTCTCCTATCTTCTCCTCCTCTGTCTCTCCTATCTTTCTCCTCCTCTGTCTCTCCTATCTTTCTCCTCCTCTGTCTCTCCTATCTTTCTCCTCCTCTATCTCTCCTATCTTTCTCTGCCTCTGTCTCTCCTATCTTTCTCCTCCTCTGTCTCTCCTATCTTTCTCCGCCTCTGTCTCTCCTATCTTTCTCCGCCTCTGACTCTCCTATCTTTCTCCACCTCTGTCTCTCCTATCTTTCTCTGCCTCTGTCTCTCCTATCTTTCTCCTCCTCTGTCTCTCCTATCTTTCTCCGCCTCTGACTCTCCTATCTTTCTCCACCTCTGTCTCTCCTATCTTTCTCCGCCTCTGTCTCTCCTATCTTTCTCTGCCTCTGTCTCTCCTATCTTTCTCCTCCTCTGTCTCTCCTATCTTCTCTTCCTCTGTCTCTCTTATCTTTCTCTGCCTCTGTCTCTCCTATCTTTCTCCTCCTCTGTCTCTATCTTTCTCCTCCTCTGTCTCTCCTATCTTTCTCCGCCTCTGTCTCTCCTATCTTTCTCCGCCTCTGTCTCTCCTATCTTTCTCCTCCTGTGTCTCTCCTATCTTTCTCCTCCTCTGTCTCTCCTATCTTTCTCCTCCTCTGTCTCTCCTATCTTTCTCCTCCTCTGTCTCTATCTTTCTCCTCCTCTGTCTCTCCTATCTTTCTCTGCCTCTGTCTCTCCTATCTTTCTCTGCCTCTGTCTCTCCTATCTTTCTCCGCCTCTGTCTCTCCTATCTTTCTCTGCCTCTGTCTCTCCTATCTTTCTCCGCCTCTGACTCTCCTATCTTTCTCCACCTCTGTCTCTCCTATCTTTCTCCTCCTCTGTCTCTCCTATCTTTCTCCGCCTCTGTCTCTCCTATCTTTCTCCGCCTCTGTCTCTCCTATCTTTCTCCTCCTCTGTCTCTCCTATCTTTCTCCGCCTCTGTCTCTCCTATCTTTCTCCTCTTCTCTCTCCTATCTTTCTCCTCCTCTGTCTCTCCTATCTTTCTCCTCCTCTGTCTCTCCTATCTTTCTCCTCCTCTGTCTCTATCTTTCTCCTCCTCTGTCTCTCCTATCTTTCTCCTCCTCTGTCTCTCCTATCTTTCTCTGCCTCTGTCTCTCCTATCTTTCTCTGCCTCTCCTATCTTTCTCTGCCTCTGTCTCTCCTATCTTTCTCCTCCTCTGTCTCTCCTATCTTTCTCCTCCTCTGTCTCTCCTATCTTTCTCCTCCTCTGTCTCTCCTATCTTTCTCCTCCTCTGTCTCTCCGATCTTTCTCTGCCTCTGCCTCTCCTATCTTTCTCCGCCTCTGCCTCTCCTATCTTTCTCCTCCTCTGTCTCTATTATCTTTCTCTGCCTCTGTCTCTCCTATCTTTCTCCTCCTCTGTCTCTCCTATCTTTCTCCTACTCTGTCTCTCCTATCTTTCTCCGCCTCTGTCTCTCCTATCTTTCTCCACCTCTGTCTCTCCTATCTTTCTCCGCCTCTGTCTCTCCTATCTTTCTCCGCCTCTGTCTCTCCTATCTTTCTCTGCCTCTGTCTCTCCTATCTTTCTCCGCCTCTGTCTCTCGTATCTTTCTCCTCCTCTGTCTCTCCTATCTTTCTCCTCCTCTGTCTCTCCTATCTTTCTCTGCCTCTGTCTCTCCTATCTTTCTCTGCCTCTGTCTCTCCTATCTTTCTCCTCCTCTGTCTCTCCTATCTTTTCCGCCTCTGTCTCTCCTATCTTTCTCTGCCTCTGTCTCTCCTATCTTTCTCCGCCTCTGTCTCTCCTATCTTTCTCCTCCTCTGTCTCTCCTATCTTTCTCCGCCTCTGTCTCTCCTATCTTTCTCCTCCTCTGTCTCTCCTATCTTTCTCCGCCTCTGTCTCTCCTATCTTTCTCCTCCTCTTTCTCTCCTATCTTTCTCTGCCTCTGTCTCTCCTATCTTACTCTGCCTCTGTCTCTCCTATCTTTCTCTGCCTCTGTCTCTCCTATCTTTCTCCGCCTCTGTCTCTCCTATCTTTCTCCGCCTCTGTCTCTCCTATCTTTCTCTGCCTTTGTCTCTCCTATCTTTCTCCTCCTCTGTCTCTCCTATCTTTCTCTGCCTGTCTCTCCTATCTTTCTCCTCCTCTGTCTCTCTTATCTTTCTCCTCCTCTGTCTCTCCTATCTTTCTCCTCCTCTTTCTCTCCTATCTTTCTCCTCCTCTGTCTCTCCTATCTTTCTCCGCCTCTGTCTCTCCTATCTTTCTCCTCCTCTGTCTCTCCTATCTTTCTCCTCCTCTGTCTCTCCTATCTTTCTCTGCCTCTATCTCTCCTATCTTTCTCCTCCTCTGTCTCTCCTATCTTTCTCTGCCTCTGTCTCTCCTATCTTTCTCTGCCTCTGTCTCTCCTATCTTTCTCCTCCTCTGTCTCTCCTATCTTTCTCTGCCTCTGTCTCTCCTATCTTTCTCTGCCTCTGTCTCTCCTATCTTTCTCCGCCTCTGTCTTTCCTATCTTTCTCCTCCTCTGTCTCTCCTATCTTTCTCCTCCTCTGTCTCTCCTATCTTTCTCCTCCTCTGTCTCTCCTATCTTTCTCTGCCTCTGTCTCTCCTATCTTTCTCCTCCTCTGTCTCTCCTATCTTTCTCCTGCTCTGTCTCTCCTATCTTTCTCTGCCTCTGTCTCTCCTATCTTTCTCCTCCTCTGTCTCTCCTATCTTTCTCCTCCTCTGTCTCTCCTATCTTTCTCCTCCTCTGTCTCTCCTATCTTTCTCCGCCTCTGTCTCTCCTATCTTTCTCCGCCTCTGTCTCTCCTATCTTTCTCCTCCTCTGTCTCTCCTATCTTTCTCCTCCTCTGTCTCTCCTATCTTTCTCCTCCTCTGTCTCTCCTATCTTTCTCTGCCTCTGTCTCTCCTATCTTTCTCCTCCTCTGTCTCTATCTTTTTCCTCCTCTGTCTCTCCTATCTTTCTCTGCGTCTGTCTCTCCTATCTTTCTCCTCCTCTGTCTCTCCTATCTTTCTCTGCCTCTGTCTCTCCTATCTTTCTCCTCCTGTCTCTCCTATCTTTCTCTGCCTCTGTCTCTCCTATCTTTCTCCTCCTCTGTCTCTCCTATATTTCTCCTCCTGTCTCTCCTATCTTTCTCTGCCTCTGTCTCTCCTATCTTTCTCTGCCTCTGTCTCTCCTATATTTTTCTGCCTCTGTCTCTCCTATCTTTCTCTGCCTCTGTCTCTCCTATCTTTCTCCTCCTCTGTCTCTCCTATCATTCTCTGCCTCTGTCTCTCCTATATTTCTCCTCCTCTGTCTCTCCTATCTATCTCTGCCTCTGTCTCTCCTATCTTTCTCCGCCTCTGTCTCTCCTATCTTTCTCCTCCTCTGTCTCTCCTATCTCCTCCTCTGTCTCTCCTATCTTTCTCCTCCTCTGTCTCTCCTATCTTTCTCCTCCTCTGTCTCTCCTATCTTTCTCTGCCTCTGTCTCTCCAATCTTTCTCCTCCTCTGTCTCTCCTATCTTTCTCCTCCTCTGTCTCTCCTGTCTTTCTCTGCCTCTGTCTCTCCTATCTTTCTCTGCCTCTGTCTCTCCTATCTTTCTTCTCCTCTGTCTCTCCTATCTTTCTCCTCCTGTCTCTCCTATCTTTCTCCTCCTCTGTCTCTCCTATCTTTCTCCTCCACTGTCTCACCTATCTTTCTCTGCCTCTGTCTCTCCTATTTTTCTCCTCCTCTGTCTCTACTATCTTTCTCTGCCTCTGTCTCTCCTATCTTTCTCCTCCTCTGTCTCTCCTATCTTTCTCCTCCTCTGTCTCTCCTATCTTTCTCCTCCTGTCTCTCCTATCTTTCTCCGCCTCTGTCTCTCCTATCTTTCTCTGCCTCTGTCTCTCCTATCTTTCTCTGCCTCTGTCTCTCCTATCTTTCTCCATCTCTGTCTCTCCTATCTTTCTCCGCCTCTGTCTCTCCTATCTTTCTCTGCCTCTGTCTCTCCTATCTTTCTCCGCCTCTGTCTCTCCTATCTTTCTCCTCCTCGGTCTCTCCTATCTTTCTCCTCCTCTGTCTCTCCTATCTTTCTCCTCCTCTGTCTCTCCTATCTTTCTCCTCCTCTGTCTCTCCTATCTTTCTCCGCCTCTGTCATTCCTATCTTTCTCCTCCTCTGTCTCTCCTATCTTTCTGCGCCTCTGTCTCTCCTATCTTTCTCCTCCTCTGTCTCTCCTATCTTTCTCCTCCTCTGTCTCTCCTATCTTTCTCTGCCTCTGTCTCTCCTATCTTTCTCCTCCTCTGTCTCTCCTATCTTTCTCTGCCTTTGTTTCTCCTATCTTTCTCCTCCTCTATCTCTCCTATCTTTCTCCTCCTCTGACTCTCCTATCTTTCTCTGCCTCTGTCTCTCCTATCTTTCTCCGCCTCTGTCTCTCCTATCTTTCTCCGCTTCTGTCTCTCCTATCTTTCTCCGCCTCTGTCTCTCCTATCTTTCTCCATCTCTGTCTCTCCTATCTTTCTCTGCCTCTGTCTCTCCTATCTTTCTCTGCCTCTGTCTCTCCTATCTTTCTCCTCCTCTGTCTCTCCTATCTTCTCCTATCTTTCTCCTCCTCTGTCTCTTCTATCTTTCTCCTCCTCTGTCTCTCCTATATTTCTCCTCCTCTGTTTCTCCTATCTTTCTCTGCCTCTGCCTCTCCTATCTTTCTCCGCCTCTGCCTCTATCTTTCTCCTCCTCTGTCTCTCCTATCTTTCTCTGCCTCTGTCTCTCCTATCATTCTCCTCCTCTGTCTCTCCTATCTTTCTGCTCCTCTGTCTCTCCTATCTTTCTCCGCCTCTGTCTCTCGTATTTCTCTCCTCCTCTGTCTCTCCTATCTTTCTCCTCCTCTGTCTCTCCTATCTTTCTCTGCCTCTGTCTCTCCTATCTTTCTCCTCCTCTGTCTCTATCTTTCTCCTCCTCTGTCTCTCCTATCTTTCTCTGCCTCTGTCTCTCCTATCTTTCTCTGCCTCTGTCTCTCCTATCTTTCTCCGCCTCTGTGTCTCCTATCTTTCTCTGCCTCTGTCTCTCCTATCTATCTCTGCCTCTGTCTCTCCTATCTTTCTCCTCCTCTGTCTCTCCTATCTTCTCCTCCTCTGTCTCTCCTATCTTTCTCCTCCTCTGTCTCTCCTATCTTTCTCCTCCTCTGTCTCTCCTATCTTTCTCCTCCTCTATCTCTCCTATCTTTCTCTGCCTCTGTCTCTCCTATCTTTCTCCTCCTCTGTCTCTCCTATCTTTCTCCGCCTCTGTCTCTCCTATCTTTCTCCGCCTCTGACTCTCCTATCTTTCTCCACCTCTGTCTCTCCTATCTTTCTCTGCCTCTGTCTCTCCTATCTTTCTCCTCCTCTGTCTCTCCTATCTTTCTCCGCCTCTGACTCTCCTATCTTTCTCCACCTCTGTCTCTCCTATCTTTCTCCGCCTCTGTCTCTCCTATCTTTCTCTGCCTCTGTCTCTCCTATCTTTCTCCTCCTCTGTCTCTCCTATCTTCTCTTCCTCTGTCTCTCTTATCTTTCTCTGCCTCTGTCTCTCCTATCTTTCTCCTCCTCTGTCTCTATCTTTCTCCTCCTCTGTCTCTCCTATCTTTCTCCGCCTCTGTCTCTCCTATCTTTCTCCGCCTCTGTCTCTCCTATCTTTCTCCTCCTGTGTCTCTCCTATCTTTCTCCTCCTCTGTCTCTCCTATCTTTCTCCTCCTCTGTCTCTCCTATCTTTCTCCTCCTCTGTCTCTATCTTTCTCCTCCTCTGTCTCTCCTATCTTTCTCTGCCTCTGTCTCTCCTATCTTTCTCTGCCTCTGTCTCTCCTATCTTTCTCCGCCTCTGTCTCTCCTATCTTTCTCTGCCTCTGTCTCTCCTATCTTTCTCCGCCTCTGACTCTCCTATCTTTCTCCACCTCTGTCTCTCCTATCTTTCTCCTCCTCTGTCTCTCCTATCTTTCTCCGCCTCTGTCTCTCCTATCTTTCTCCGCCTCTGTCTCTCCTATCTTTCTCCTCCTCTGTCTCTCCTATCTTTCTCCGCCTCTGTCTCTCCTATCTTTCTCCTCTTCTCTCTCCTATCTTTCTCCTCCTCTGTCTCTCCTATCTTTCTCTGCCTCTGTCTCTCCTATCTTTCTATGCCTCTGTCTCTCCTATCTTTCTCCTCCTCTGTCTCTCCTATCTTTCTCCTCCTCTGTCTCTCCTATCTTTCTCTGCCTCTGTCTCTCCTATCTTTCTCTGCCTCTCCTATCTTTCTCTGCCTCTGTCTCTCCTATCTTTCTCCTCCTCTGTCTCTCCTATCTTTCTCCTCCTCTGTCTCTCCTATCTTTCTCCTCCTCTGTCTCTCCTATCTTTCTCCTCCTCTGTCTCTCCTATCTTTCTCTGCCTCTGCCTCTCCTATCTTTCTCCGCCTCTGACTCTCCTATCTTTCTCCTCCTCTGTCTCTCCTATCTTTCTCTGCCTCTGTCTCTCCTATCTTTCTCCTCCTCTGTCTCTCCTATCTTTCTCCTACTCTGTCTCTCCTATCTTTCTCCGCCTCTGTCTCTCCTATCTTTCTCCACCTCTGTCTCTCCTATCTTTCTCCGCCTCTGTCTCTCCTATCTTTCTCCGCCTCTGTCTCTCCTATCTTTCTCTGCCTCTGTCTCTCCTATCTTTCTCCGCCTCTGTCTCTCGTATCTTTCTCCTCCTCTGTCTCTCCTATCTTTCTCCTCCTCTGTCTCTCCTATCTTTCTCTGCCTCTGTCTCTCCTATCTTTCTCTGCCTCTGTCTCTCCTATCTTTCTCCTCCTCTGTCTCTCCTATCTTTTCCGCCTCTGTCTCTCCTATCTTTCTCTGCCTCTGTCTCTCCTATCTTTCTCCGCCTCTGTCTCTCCTATCTTTCTCCTCCTCTGTCTCTCCTATCTTTCTCCGCCTCTGTCTCTCCTATCTTTCTCCTCCTCTGTCTCTCCTATCTTTCTCCGCCTCTGTCTCTCCTATCTTTCTCCTCCTCTTTCTCTCCTATCTTTCTCTGCCTCTGTCTCTCCTATCTTACTCTGCCTCTGTCTCTCCTATCTTTCTCTGCCTCTGTCTCTCCTATCTTTCTCCGCCTCTGTCTCTCCTATCTTTCTCCGCCTCTGTCTCTCCTATCTTTCTCTGCCTTTGTCTCTCCTATCTTTCTCCTCCTCTGTCTCTCCTATCTTTCTCTGCCTGTCTCTCCTATCTTTCTCCTCCTCTGTCTCTCTTATCTTTCTCCTCCTCTGTCTCTCCTATCTTTCTCCTCCTCTTTCTCTCCTATCTTTCTCCTCCTCTGTCTCTCCTATCTTTCTCCGCCTCTGTCTCTCCTATCTTTCTCCTCCTCTGTCTCTCCTATCTTTCTCCTCCTCTGTCTCTCCTATCTTTCTCTGCCTCTATCTCTCCTATCTTTCTCCTCCTCTGTCTCTCCTATCTTTCTCTGCCTCTGTCTCTCCTATCTTTCTCTGCCTCTGTCTCTCCTATCTTTCTCCTCCTCTGTCTCTCCTATCTTTCTCTGCCTCTGTCTCTCCTATCTTTCTCTGCCTCTGTCTCTCCTATCTTTCTCCGCCTCTGTCTTTCCTATCTTTCTCCTCCTCTGTCTCTCCTATCTTTCTCCTCCTCTGTCTCTCCTATCTTTCTCCTCCTCTGTCTCTCCTATCTTTCTCTGCCTCTGTCTCTCCTATCTTTCTCCTCCTCTGTCTCTCCTATCTTTCTCCTGCTCTGTCTCTCCTATCTTTCTCTGCCTCTGTCTCTCCTATCTTTCTCCTCCTCTGTCTCTCCTATCTTTCTCCTCCTCTGTCTCTCCTATCTTTCTCCTCCTCTGTCTCTCCTATCTTTCTCCGCCTCTGTCTCTCCTATCTTTCTCCGCCTCTGTCTCTCCTATCTTTCTCCTCCTCTGTCTCTCCTATCTTTCTCCTCCTCTGTCTCTCCTATCTTTCTCCTCCTCTGTCTCTCCTATCTTTCTCTGCCTCTGTCTCTCCTATCTTTCTCCTCCTCTGTCTCTATCTTTTTCCTCCTCTGTCTCTCCTATCTTTCTCTGCGTCTGTCTCTCCTATCTTTCTCCTCCTCTGTCTCTCCTATCTTTCTCTGCCTCTGTCTCTCCTATCTTTCTCCTCCTGTCTCTCCTATCTTTCTCTGCCTCTGTCTCTCCTATCTTTCTCCTCCTCTGTCTCTCCTATCTTTCTCCTCCTGTCTCTCCTATCTTTCTCTGCCTCTGTCTCTCCTATCTTTCTCTGCCTCTGTCTCTCCTATATTTTTCTGCCTCTGTCTCTCCTATCTTTCTCTGCCTCTGTCTCTCCTATCTTTCTCCTCCTCTGTCTCTCCTATCATTCTCTGCCTCTGTCTCTCCTATATTTCTCCTCCTCTGTCTCTCCTATCTATCTCTGCCTCTGTCTCTCCTATCTTTCTCCGCCTCTGTCTCTCCTATCTTTCTCCTCCTCTGTCTCTCCTATCTCCTCCTCTGTCTCTCCTATCTTTCTCCTCCTCTGTCTCTCCTATCTTTCTCCTCCTCTGTCTCTCCTATCTTTCTCTGCCTCTGTCTCTCCAATCTTTCTCCTCCTCTGTCTCTCCTATCTTTCTCCTCCTCTGTCTCTCCTGTCTTTCTCTGCCTCTGTCTCTCCTATCTTTCTCTGCCTCTGTCTCTCCTATCTTTCTTCTCCTCTGTCTCTCCTATCTTTCTCCTCCTGTCTCTCCTATCTTTCTCCTCCTCTGTCTCTCCTATCTTTCTCCTCCACTGTCTCACCTATCTTTCTCTGCCTCTGTCTCTCCTATTTTTCTCCTCCTCTGTCTCTACTATCTTTCTCTGCCTCTGTCTCTCCTATCTTTCTCCTCCTCTGTCTCTCCTATCTTTCTCCTCCTCTGTCTCTCCTATCTTTCTCCTCCTGTCTCTCCTATCTTTCTCCGCCTCTGTCTCTCCTATCTTTCTCTGCCTCTGTCTCTCCTATCTTTCTCTGCCTCTGTCTCTCCTATCTTTCTCCATCTCTGTCTCTCCTATCTTTCTCCGCCTCTGTCTCTCCTATCTTTCTCTGCCTCTGTCTCTCCTATCTTTCTCCGCCTCTGTCTCTCCTATCTTTCTCCTCCTCGGTCTCTCCTATCTTTCTCCTCCTCTGTCTCTCCTATCTTTCTCCTCCTCTGTCTCTCCTATCTTTCTCCTCCTCTGTCTCTCCTATCTTTCTCCGCCTCTGTCATTCCTATCTTTCTCCTCCTCTGTCTCTCCTATCTTTCTGCGCCTCTGTCTCTCCTATCTTTCTCCTCCTCTGTCTCTCCTATCTTTCTCCTCCTCTGTCTCTCCTATCTTTCTCTGCCTCTGTCTCTCCTATCTTTCTCCTCCTCTGTCTCTCCTATCTTTCTCTGCCTTTGTTTCTCCTATCTTTCTCCTCCTCTATCTCTCCTATCTTTCTCCTCCTCTGACTCTCCTATCTTTCTCTGCCTCTGTCTCTCCTATCTTTCTCCGCCTCTGTCTCTCCTATCTTTCTCCGCTTCTGTCTCTCCTATCTTTCTCCGCCTCTGTCTCTCCTATCTTTCTCCATCTCTGTCTCTCCTATCTTTCTCTGCCTCTGTCTCTCCTATCTTTCTCTGCCTCTGTCTCTCCTATCTTTCTCCTCCTCTGTCTCTCCTATCTTCTCCTATCTTTCTCCTCCTCTGTCTCTTCTATCTTTCTCCTCCTCTGTCTCTCCTATATTTCTCCTCCTCTGTTTCTCCTATCTTTCTCTGCCTCTGCCTCTCCTATCTTTCTCCGCCTCTGCCTCTATCTTTCTCCTCCTCTGTCTCTCCTATCTTTCTCTGCCTCTGTCTCTCCTATCATTCTCCTCCTCTGTCTCTCCTATCTTTCTGCTCCTCTGTCTCTCGTATCTTTCTCCGCCTCTGTCTCTCGTATTTCTCTCCTCCTCTGTCTCTCCTATCTTTCTCCTCCTCTGTCTCTCCTATCTTTCTCTGCCTCTGTCTCTCCTATCTTTCTCCTCCTCTGTCTCTATCTTTCTCCTCCTCTGTCTCTCCTATCTTTCTCTGCCTCTGTCTCTCCTATCTTTCTCTGCCTCTGTCTCTCCTATCTTTCTCCGCCTCTGTGTCTCCTATCTTTCTCTGCCTCTGTCTCTCCTATCTATCTCTGCCTCTGTCTCTCCTATCTTTCTCCTCCTCTGTCTCTCCTATCTTCTCCTCCTCTGTCTCTCCTATCTTTCTCCTCCTCTGTCTCTCCTATCTTTCTCCTCCTCTGTCTCTCCTATCTTTCTCCTCCTCTATCTCTCCTATCTTTCTCTGCCTCTGTCTCTCCTATCTTTCTCCTCCTCTGTCTCTCCTATCTTTCTCCGCCTCTGTCTCTCCTATCTTTCTCCGCCTCTGACTCTCCTATCTTTCTCCACCTCTGTCTCTCCTATCTTTCTCTGCCTCTGTCTCTCCTATCTTTCTCCTCCTCTGTCTCTCCTATCTTTCTCCGCCTCTGACTCTCCTATCTTTCTCCACCTCTGTCTCTCCTATCTTTCTCCGCCTCTGTCTCTCCTATCTTTCTCTGCCTCTGTCTCTCCTATCTTTCTCCTCCTCTGTCTCTCCTATCTTCTCTTCCTCTGTCTCTCTTATCTTTCTCTGCCTCTGTCTCTCCTATCTTTCTCCTCCTCTGTCTCTATCTTTCTCCTCCTCTGTCTCTCCTATCTTTCTCCGCCTCTGTCTCTCCTATCTTTCTCCGCCTCTGTCTCTCCTATCTTTCTCCTCCTCTGTCTCTCCTATCTTTCTCCTCCTCTGTCTCTCCTATCTTTCTCCTCCTCTGTCTCTCCTATCTTTCTCCTCCTCTGTCTCTATCTTTCTCCTCCTCTGTCTCTCCTATCTTTCTCTGCCTCTGTCTCTCCTATCTTTCTCTGCCTCTGTCTCTCCTATCTTTCTCCGCCTCTGTCTCTCCTATCTTTCTCTGCCTCTGTCTCTCCTATCTTTCTCCGCCTCTGACTCTCCTATCTTTCTCCACCTCTGTCTCTCCTATCTTTCTCCTCCTCTGTCTCTCCTATCTTTCTCCGCCTCTGTCTCTCCTATCTTTCTCCGCCTCTGTCTCTCCTATCTTTCTCCTCCTCTGTCTCTCCTATCTTTCTCCGCCTCTGTCTCTCCTATCTTTCTCCTCCTCTGTCTCTCCTATCTTTCTCCTCCTCTGTCTCTCCTATATTTCTCTGCCTCTGTCTCTCCTATCTTTCTCTGCCTCTGTCTCTCCTATCTTTCTCCTCCTCTGTCTCTCCTATCTCCTCCTCTGTCTCTCCTATCTTTCTCTGCCTCTGTCTCTCCTATCTTTCTCTGCCTCTGTCTCTCCTATCTTTCTCCTCCTCTGTCTCTCCTATCTTTCTCCTCCTCTGTCTCTCCTATCTTTCTCTGCCTCTGTCTCTCCTATCTTTCTATGCCTCTGTCTCTCCTATCTTTCTCCTCCTCTGTCTCTCCTATCTTTCTCCTCCTCTGTCTCTCCTATCTTTCTCTGCCTCTGTCTCTCCTATCTTTCTCTGCCTCTCCTATCTTTCTCTGCCTCTGTCTCTCCTATTTTTCTCCTCCTCTGTCTCTCCTATCTTTCTCCTCCTCTGTCTCTCCTATCTTTCTCCTCCTCTGTCTCTCCTATCTTTCTCCTCCTCTGTCTCTCCTATCTTTCTCTGCCTCTGCCTCTCCTATCTTTCTCCGCCTCTGCCTCTCCTATCTTTCTCCTCCTCTGTCTCTCCTATCTTTCTCTGCCTCTGTCTCTCCTATCTTTCTCCTCCTCTGTCTCTCCTATCTTTCTCCTACTCTGTCTCTCCTATCTTTCTCCGCCTCTGTCTCTCCTATCTTTCTCCACCTCTGTCTCTCCTATCTTTCTCCGCCTCTGTCTCTCCTATCTTTCTCCGCCTCTGTCTCTCCTATCTTTCTCTGCCTCTGTCTCTCCTATCTTTCTCCGCCTCTGTCTCTCGTATCTTTCTCCTCCTCTGTCTCTCCTATCTTTCTCCTCCTCTGTCTCTCCTATCTTTCTCTGCCTCTGTCTCTCCTATATTTCTCTGCCTCTGTCTCTCCTATCTTTCTCCTCCTCTGTCTCTCCTATCTTTTCCGCCTCTGTCTCTCCTATCTTTCTCTGCCTCTGTCTCTCCTATCTTTCTCCGCCTCTGTCTCTCCTATCTTTCTCCTCCTCTGTCTCTCCTATCTTTCTCCGCCTCTGTCTCTCCTATCTTTCTCCTCCTCTGTCTCTCCTATCTTTCTCCGCCTCTGTCTCTCCTATCTTTCTCCTCCTCTTTCTCTCCTATCTTTCTCTGCCTCTGTCTCTCCTATCTTACTCTGCCTCTGTCTCTCCTATCTTTCTCTGCCTCTGTCTCTCCTATCTTTCTCCGCCTCTGTCTCTCCTATCTTTCTCCGCCTCTGTCTCTCCTATCTTTCTCTGCCTTTGTCTCTCCTATCTTTCTCCTCCTCTGTCTCTCCTATCTTTCTCTGCCTGTCTCTCCTATCTTTCTCCTCCTCTGTCTCTCTTATCTTTCTCCTCCTCTGTCTCTCCTATCTTTCTCCTCCTCTTTCTCTCCTATCTTTCTCCTCGTCTGTCTCTCCTATCTTTCTCCTCCTCTGTCTCTCCTATCTTTCTCCTCCTCTGTCTCTCCTATCTTTCTTTGCCTCTGTCTCTCCTATCTTTCTCTGCCTCTGACTCTCCTATCTTTCTCCTCCTCTGTCTCTCCTATCTTTCTCTGCCTCTGTCTCTCCTATCTTTCTCTGCCTCTGTCTCTCCTATCTTTCTCCTCCTCTGTCTCTCCTATCTTTCTCTGCCTCTGACTCTCCTATCTTTCTCCTCCTCTGTCTCTCCTATCTTTCTCTGCCTCTGTCTCTCCTATCTTTCTCTGCCTCTGTCTCTCCTGTCTTTCTCTGCCTCTGTCTCTCCTATCTTTCTCTGCCTCTGTCTCTCCTATCTTTCTCTGCCTCTGTCTCTCCTATCTTTCTCCTCCTCTGACTCTCCTATCTTTCTCCTCCTCTGTCTCTCCTATCTTTCTCTGCCTCTGTCTCTCCTATCTTTCTCCTCCTCTGTCTCTCCTATCTTTCTCCTCCTCTGTCTCTCCTATCTTTCTCCTCCTCTGTCTCTCCTATCTTTCTCCTCCTCTGTCTCTCCTATCTTTCTCCTCCTCTGTCTCTCCTATCTTTCTCCTCCTCTGTCTCTCCTATCTTTCTCTGCCTCTGTCTCTCCAATCTTTCTCCTCCTCTGTCTCTCCTATCTTTCTCCTCCTCTGTCTCTCCTATCTTTCTCCTCCTCTGTCTCTCCTATCTTTCTCTGCCACTGTCTCTCCTATCTTTCTCCTCTTCTCTCTCCTATCTTTCTCTGCCTCTGTCTCTCCTATCTTTCTCCTCCTCTGTCTCTCCTATCTTTCTCCTCCTCTGTCTCTCCTATCTTTCTCTGCCTCTTTCTCTCCTATCTTTCTCCTCCTCTGTCTCTCCTATCTTTCTCCTCCTCTGTTTCTCCTATCTTTCTCCTCCTCTGTCTCTCCTATCTTTCTCCTCCACTGTCTCTCCTATCTTTCTCCGCCTCTGTCTCTCCTATCTCTCCGCCTCTGTCTCTCGTATCTCTCTCCTCCTCTGTCTCTCCTATCTTTCTCCTCCTCTGTCTCTCCTATCTTTCTCTGCCTCTGTCTCTCCTATCTTTTTCCGCCTCTGTCTCTCCTATCTTTCTCCTCCTCTGTCTCTCCTATCTTTCTCCGCCTCTGTCTCTCCTATCTTTCTCTGCCTCTGTCTCTCCTATATTTCTCCGCCTCTGTCTCTCCTATCTTTCTCCTCCTCTGTCTCTCCTATCTTTCTCCGCCTCTGTCTCTCCTATCTTTCTCCTCCTCTGTCTCTCCTACTTTCTCCTCCTCTGTCTCTCCTATCTTTCTCCGCCTCTGTCTCTCCTATCTTTCTCCGCCTCTGTCTCTCCTATCTTTCTCCTCCTCTGTCTCTCCTATCTTTCTCCGCCTCTGTCTCTCCAATCTTTCTCCTCCTCTGTCTCTCCTATCTTTCTCTGCCTCTGTCTCTCCTATCTTTCTCTGCCTCTCTCTCCCCTATCTTTCTCCTCCTCTGTCTCTCCTATCTTTCTCCTCCTCTGTCTCTCCTATCTTTCTCCTCCTCTGTCTCTCCTATCTTTCTCCGCCTCTGTCTCTCCTATCTTTCTCCTCCTCTGTCTCTCCTATCTTTCTCCTCCTCTCTCTCTCCTATCTTTCTCTGCCTCTGTCTCTCCTATATTTCTCTGCCTCTGTCTCTCCTATCTTTCTCCTCCTCTGTCTCTCCTATCTTTCTCCTCCTCTGTCTCTCCTATCTTCTCCTCCTCTGTCTCTCCTATCTTTCTCTGCCTCTGTCTATCCTATCTTTCTCCTCCTCTGTCTCTCCTATCTTCTCTTCCTCTGTCTCTCTTATCTTTCTCTGCCTCTGTCTCTCCTATCTTTCTCCTCCTCTGTCACTATCTTTCTCCTCCTCTGTCTCTCCTATCTTTCTCCGCCTCTGTCTCTCCTATCTTTCTCCGCCTCTGTCTCTCCTATCTTTCTCCTCCTCTGTCTCTCCTATCTTTCTCCTCCTCTGTCTCTCCTATCTTTCTCCTCCTCTGTCTCTCCTATCTTTCTCCCCCTCTGTCTCTCCTATCTTTCTCCGCCTCTGTCTCTCCTATCTTTCTCCTCCTCTGTCTCTCCTATCTTTCTCCGCCTCTGTCTCTCCTATCTTTCTCCTCCTCTGTCTCTCCTATCTTTCTCTGCCTCTGTCTCTCCTATCTTTCTCCTCCTCTGTCTCTCCTATCTTTCTCCGCCTCTGTCTCTCCTATCTTTCTCTGCCTCTGTCTCTCCTATCTTTCTCCTCCTCTGTCTCTCCTATCTTTCTCCTCCTCTGTCTCTCCTGTCTTTCTCTGCCTCTGTCTCTCCTATCTTTCTCTGCCTCTGTCTCTCCTATCTTTCTCCTCCTCTGTCTCTCCTATCTTTCTCCTCCTCTGTCTCTCCTATCTTTCTCCGCCTCTGTCTCTCCTATCTTTCTCCTCCTCTGTCTCTCCTATCTTTCTCTGCCTCTGTCTCTCCTATCTTTCTCCTCCTCTGTCTCTCCTATCTTTCTCTGCCTCTGTCTCTCCTATCTTTCTCTGCCTCTGTCTCTCCTATCTTTCTCCTCCTCTGTCTCTCCTATCTTTCTCCTCCTCTGTCTCTCCTGTCTTTCTCTGCCTCTGTCTCTCCTATCTTTCTCTGCCTCTGTCTCTCCTATCTTTCTCCTCCTCTTTCTCTCCTATCTTTCTCCTCCTCTGTCTCTCCTATCTTTCTCCTCCTCTGTCTCTCCTATCTTTCTCTGCCTCTGTCTCTCCTATCTTTTTCCGCCTCTGTCTCTCCTATCTTTCTCCTCCTCTGTCTCTCCTATCTTTCTCCGCCTCTGTCTCTCCTATCTTTCTCTGCCTCTGTCTCTCCTATATTTCTCCGCCTCTGTCTCTCCTATCTTTCTCCTCCTCTGTCTCTCCTATCTTTCTCCGCCTCTGTCTCTCCTATCTTTCTCCTCCTCTGTCTCTCCTACTTTCTCCTCCTCTGTCTCTCCTATCTTTCTCCGCCTCTGTCTCTCCTATCTTTCTCCGCCTCTGTCTCTCCTATCTTTCTCCTCCTCTGTCTCTCCTATATTTCTCTGCCTCTGTCTCTCCTATCTTTCTCTGCCTCTGTCTCTCCTATCTTTCTCCTCCTCTGTCTCTCCTATCTCCTCCTCTGTCTCTCCTATCTTTCTCTGCCTCTGTCTCTCCTATCTTTCTCTGCCTCTGTCTCTCCTATCTTTCTCCTCCTCTGTCTCTCCTATCTTTCTCCTCCTCTGTCTCTCCTATCTTTCTCTGCCTCTGTCTCTCCTATCTTTCTATGCCTCTGTCTCTCCTATCTTTCTCCTCCTCTGTCTCTCCTATCTTTCTCCTCCTCTGTCTCTCCTATCTTTCTCTGCCTCTGTCTCTCCTATCTTTCTCTGCCTCTCCTATCTTTCTCTGCCTCTGTCTCTCCTATTTTTCTCCTCCTCTGTCTCTCCTATCTTTCTCCTCCTCTGTCTCTCCTATCTTTCTCCTCCTCTGTCTCTCCTATCTTTCTCCTCCTCTGTCTCTCCTATCTTTCTCTGCCTCTGCCTCTCCTATCTTTCTCCGCCTCTGCCTCTCCTATCTTTCTCCTCCTCTGTCTCTCCTATCTTTCTCTGCCTCTGTCTCTCCTATCTTTCTCCTCCTCTGTCTCTCCTATCTTTCTCCTACTCTGTCTCTCCTATCTTTCTCCGCCTCTGTCTCTCCTATCTTTCTCCACCTCTGTCTCTCCTATCTTTCTCCGCCTCTGTCTCTCCTATCTTTCTCCGCCTCTGTCTCTCCTATCTTTCTCTGCCTCTGTCTCTCCTATCTTTCTCCGCCTCTGTCTCTCGTATCTTTCTCCTCCTCTGTCTCTCCTATCTTTCTCCTCCTCTGTCTCTCCTATCTTTCTCTGCCTCTGTCTCTCCTATCTTTCTCTGCCTCTGTCTCTCCTATCTTTCTCCTCCTCTGTCTCTCCTATCTTTTCCGCCTCTGTCTCTCCTATCTTTCTCTGCCTCTGTCTCTCCTATCTTTCTCCGCCTCTGTCTCTCCTATCTTTCTCCTCCTCTGTCTCTCCTATCTTTCTCCGCCTCTGTCTCTCCTATCTTTGTCCTCCTCTGTCTCTCCTATCTTTCTCCGCCTCTGTCTCTCCTATCTTTCTCCTCCTCTTTCTCTCCTATCTTTCTCTGCCTCTGTCTCTCCTATCTTACTCTGCCTCTGTCTCTCCTATCTTTCTCTGCCTCTGTCTCTCCTATCTTTCTCCGCCTCTGTCTCTCCTATCTTTCTCCGCCTCTGTCTCTCCTATCTTTCTCTGCCTTTGTCTCTCCTATCTTTCTCCTCCTCTGTCTCTCCTATCTTTCTCTGCCTGTCTCTCCTATCTTTCTCCTCCTCTGTCTCTCTTATCTTTCTCCTCCTCTGTCTCTCCTATCTTTCTCCTCCTCTTTCTCTCCTATCTTTCTCCTCGTCTGTCTCTCCTATCTTTCTCCTCCTCTGTCTCTCCTATCTTTCTCCTCCTCTGTCTCTCCTATCTTTCTTTGCCTCTGTCTCTCCTATCTTTCTCTGCCTCTGACTCTCCTATCTTTCTCCTCCTCTGTCTCTCCTATCTTTCTCTGCCTCTGTCTCTCCTATCTTTCTCTGCCTCTGTCTCTCCTATCTTTCTCCTCCTCTGTCTCTCCTATCTTTCTCTGCCTCTGACTCTCCTATCTTTCTCCTCCTCTGTCTCTCCTATCTTTCTCTGCCTCTGTCTCTCCTATCTTTCTCTGCCTCTGTCTCTCCTGTCTTTCTCTGCCTCTGTCTCTCCTATCTTTCTCTGCCTCTGTCTCTCCTATCTTTCTCTGCCTCTGTCTCTCCTATCTTTCTCCTCCTCTGACTCTCCTATCTTTCTCCTCCTCTGTCTCTCCTATCTTTCTCTGCCTCTGTCTCTCCTATCTTTCTCCTCCTCTGTCTCTCCTATCTTTCTCCTCCTCTGTCTCTCCTATCTTTCTCCTCCTCTGTCTCTCCTATCTTTCTCCTCCTCTGTCTCTCCTATCTTTCTCCTCCTCTGTCTCTCCTATCTTTCTCCTCCTCTGTCTCTCCTATCTTTCTCTGCCTCTGTCTCTCCAATCTTTCTCCTCCTCTGTCTCTCCTATCTTTCTCCTCCTCTGTCTCTCCTATCTTTCTCCTCCTCTGTCTCTCCTATCTTTCTCTGCCTCTGTCTCTCCTATCTTTCTCCTCTTCTCTCTCCTATCTTTCTCTGCCTCTGTCTCTCCTATCTTTCTCCTCCTCTGTCTCTCCTATCTTTCTCCTCCTCTGTCTCTCCTATCTTTCTCTGCCTCTTTCTTTCCTATCTTTCTCCTCCTCTGTCTCTCCTATCTTTCTCCTCCTCTGTTTCTCCTATCTTTCTCCTCCTCTGTCTCTCCTATCTTTCTCCTCCACTGTCTCTCCTATCTTTCTCCGCCTCTGTCTCTCCTATCTCTCCGCCTCTGTCTCTCGTATCTCTCTCCTCCTCTGTCTCTTCTATCTTTCTCCTCCTCTGTCTCTCCTATCTTTCTCTGCCTCTGTCTCTCCTATCTTTTTCCGCCTCTGTCTCTCCTATCTTTCTCCTCCTCTGTCTCTCCTATCTTTCTCCGCCTCTGTCTCTCCTATCTTTCTCTGCCTCTGTCTCTCCTATATTTCTCCGCCTCTGTCTCTCCTATCTTTCTCCTCCTCTGTCTCTCCTATCTTTCTCCGCCTCTGTCTCTCCTATCTTTCTCCTCCTCTGTCTCTCCTACTTTCTCCTCCTCTGTCTCTCCTATCTTTCTCCGCCTCTGTCTCTCCTATCTTTCTCCCCCTCTGTCTCTCCTATCTTTCTCCTCCTCTGTCTCTCCTATCTTTCTCCGCCTCTGTCTCTCCTATCTTTCTCCTCCTCTGTCTCTCCTATCTTTCTCTGCCTCTGTCTCTCCTATCTTTCTCTGCCTCTCTCTCCCCTATCTTTCTCCTCCTCTGTCTCTCCTATCTTTCTCCTCCTCTGTCTCTCCTATCTTTCTCCTCCTCTGTCTCTCCTATCTTTCTCCGCCTCTGTCTCTCCTATCTTTCTCCTCCTCTGTCTCTCCTATCTTTCTCCTCCTCTCTCTCTCCTATCTTTCTCTGCCTCTGTCTCTCCTATATTTCTCTGCCTCTGTCTCTCCTATCTTTCTCCTCCTCTGTCTCTCCTATCTTTCTCCTCCTCTGTCTCTCCTATCTTCTCCTCCTCTGTCTCTCCTATCTTTCTCTGCATCTGTCTCTCCTATCTTTCTCCTCCTCTGTCTCTCCTATCTTCTCTTCCTCTGTCTCTCTTATCTTTCTCTGCCTCTGTCTCTCCTATCTTTCTCCTCCTCTGTCACTATCTTTCTCCTCCTCTGTCTCTCCTATCTTTCTCCGCCTCTGTCTCTCCTATCTTTCTCCGCCTCTGTCTCTCCTATCTTTCTCCTCCTCTGTCTCTCCTATCTTTCTCCTCCTCTGTCTCTCCTATCTTTCTCCTCCTCTGTCTCTCCTATCTTTCTCCCCCTCTGTCTCTCCTATCTTTCTCCGCCTCTGTCTCTCCTATCTTTCTCCTCCTCTGTCTCTCCTATCTTTCTCCGCCTCTGTCTCTCCTATCTTTCTCCTCCTCTGTCTCTCCTATCTTTCTCTGCCTCTGTCTCTCCTATCTTTCTCCTCCTCTGTCTCTCCTATCTTTCTCCGCCTCTGTCTCTCCTATCTTTCTCTGCCTCTGTCTCTCCTATCTTTCTCCTCCTCTGTCTCTCCTATCTTTCTCCTCCTCTGTCTCTCCTGTCTTTCTCTGCCTCTGTCTCTCCTATCTTTCTCTGCCTCTGTCTCTCCTATCTTTCTCCTCCTCTGTCTCTCCTATCTTTCTCCTCCTCTGTCTCTCCTATCTTTCTCCGCCTCTGTCTCTCCTATCTTTCTCCTCCTCTGTCTCTCCTATCTTTCTCTGCCTCTGTCTCTCCTATCTTTCTCCTCCTCTGTCTCTCCTATCTTTCTCTGCCTCTGTCTCTCCTATCTTTCTCTGCCTCTGTCTCTCCTATCTTTCTCCTCCTCTGTCTCTCCTATCTTTCTCCTCCTCTGTCTCTCCTGTCTTTCTCTGCCTCTGTCTCTCCTATCTTTCTCTGCCTCTGTCTCTCCTATCTTTCTCCTCCTCTTTCTCTCCTATCTTTCTCCTCCTCTGTCTCTCCTATCTTTCTCCTCCTCTGTCTCTCCTATCTTTCTCTGCCTCTGTCTCTCCTATCTTTTTCCGCCTCTGTCTCTCCTATCTTTCTCCTCCTCTGTCTCTCCTATCTTTCTCCGCCTCTGTCTCTCCTATCTTTCTCTGCCTCTGTCTCTCCTATATTTCTCCGCCTCTGTCTCTCCTATCTTTCTCCTCCTCTGTCTCTCCTATCTTTCTCCGCCTCTGTCTCTCCTATCTTTCTCCTCCTCTGTCTCTCCTACTTTCTCCTCCTCTGTCTCTCCTATCTTTCTCCGCCTCTGTCTCTCCTATCTTTCTCCGCCTCTGTCTCTCCTATCTTTCTCCTCCTCTGTCTCTCCTATCTTTCTCCGCCTCTGTCTCTCCTATCTTTCTCCTCCTCTGTCTCTCCTATCTTTCTCTGCCTATGTCTCTCCTATCTTTCTCTGCCTCTCTCTCCCCTATCTTTCTCCTCCTCTGTCTCTCCTATCTTTCTCCTCCTCTGTCTCTCCTATCTTTCTCCTCCTCTGTCTCTCCTATCTTTCTCCGCCTCTGTCTCTCCTATCTTTCTCCTCCTCTGTCTCTCCTATCTTTCTCCTCCTCTCTCTCTCCTATCTTTCTCTGCCTCTGTCTCTCCTATATTTCTCTGCCTCTGTCTCTCCTATCTTTCTCCTCCTCTGTCTCTCCTATCTTTCTCCTCCTCTGTCTCTCCTATCTTTCTCCTCCTCTGTCTCTCCTATCTTTCTCTGCCTCTGTCTCTCCTATCTTTCTCCGCCTCTGTCTCTCCTATCTATCTCTGCCTCTGTCTCTCCTATCTTTCTCCTCCTCTGTCTCTCCTATCTTCTCCTCCTCTGTCTCTCCTATCTTTCTCTGCCTCTGTCTCTCCTATCTTTCTCCTCCTCTGTCTCTCCTATCTTCTCTTCCTCTGTCTCTCTTATCTTTCTCTGCCTCTGTCTCTCCTATCTTTCTCATCCTCTGTCACTATCTTTCTCCTCCTCTGTCTCTCCTATCTTTCTCCGCCTCTGTCTCTCCTATCTTTCTCCGCCTCTGTCTCTCCTATCTTTCTCCTCCTCTGTCTCTCCTATCTTTCTCCTCCTCTGTCTCTCCTATCTTTCTCCTCCTCTGTCTCTCCTATCTTTCTCCCCCTCTGTCTCTCCTATCTTTCTCCGCCTCTGTCTCTCCTATCTTTCTCCTCCTCTGTCTCTCCTATCTTTCTCCGCCTCTGTCTCTCCTATCTTTCTCCTCCTCTGTCTCTCCTATCTTTCTCTGCCTCTGTCTCTCCTATCTTTCTACTCCTCTGTCTCTCCTATCTTTCTCTGCCTCTGTCTCTCCTATCTTTCTCTGCCTCTGTCTCTCCTATCTTTCTCCTCCTCTGTCTCTCCTATCTTTCTCCTCCTCTGTCTCTCCTGTCTTTCTCTGCCTCTGTCTCTCCTATCTTTCTCTGCCTCTGTCTCTCCTATCTTTCTCCTCCTCTGTCTCTCCTATCTTTCTCCTCCTCTGTCTCTCCTATCTTTCTCTGCCTCTGTCTCTCCTATCTTTCTCCTCCTCTGTCTCTCCTATCTTTCTCCTCCTCTGCCTCTCCTATCTTTCTCTGCCTCTGCCTCTCCTATCTTTCTCCGCCTCTGCCTCTCCTATCTTTCTCCTCCTCTGTCTCTCCTATCTTTCTCTGCCTCTGTCTCTCCTATCTTTCTCCTCCTCTGTCTCTCCTATCTTTCTCCTCCTCTGTCTCTCCTATCTTTCTCCGCATCTGTCTCTCCTATCTTTCTCCACCTCTGTCTCTCCTACCTTTCTCCGCCTCTGTCTCTCCTACCTTTCTCCGCCTCTGTCTCTCCTATCTTTCTCCGCCTCTGTCTCTCATATCTTTCTCCGCCTCTGTCTCTCGTATCTTTCTCCTCCTCTATCTCTCCTATCTTTCTCTGCCTCTGTCTCTCCTATCTTTCTCCTCCTCTGTCTCTCCTATCTTTCTCTGCCTCTGTCTCTCCTATATTTCTCTGCCTCTGTCTCTCCTATCTTTCTCCTCCTCTGTCTCTCCTATCTTTCTCCTCCTCTGTCTCTCCTGTCTTTCTCTGCCTCTGTCTCTCCTATCTTTCTCTGCCTCTGTCTCTCCTATCTTTCTCCTCCTCTGTCTCTCCTATCTTTCTCCTCCTCTGTCTCTCCTATCTTTCTCTGCCTCTGTCTCTCCTATCTTTCTCCTCCTCTGTCTCTCCTATCTTTCTCCTCCTCTGCCTCTCCTATCTTTCTCTGCCTCTGCCTCTCCTATCTTTCTCCGCCTCTGCCTCTCCTATCTTTCTCCTCCTCTGTCTCTCCTATCTTTCTCTGCCTCTGTCTCTCCTATCTTTCTCCTCCTCTGTCTCTCCTATCTTTCTCCTCCTCTGTCTCTCCTATCTTTCTCCGCATCTGTCTCTCCTATCTTTCTCCACCTCTGTCTCTCCTACCTTTCTCCGCCTCTGTCTCTCCTATCTTTCTCCGCCTCTGTCTCTCCTATCTTTCTCCGCCTCTGTCTCTCCTATCTTTCTCCGCCTCTGTCTCTCGTATCTTTCTCCTCCTCTGTCTCTCCTATCTTTCTCCTCCTCTGTCTCTCCGATCTTTCTCCGCCTCTGTCTCTCCTATCTTTCTCCGCCTCTGTCTCTCCTATCTTTCTCTGCCTTTGTCTCTCCTATCTTTCTCCTCCTCTGTCTCTCCTATCTTTCTCCTCCTCTGTCTCTCCTATCTTTCTCTGCCTCTGTCTCTCCTATCTTTCTCTGCCTCTGTCTCTCCTATCTTTCTCCTCCTCTGTCTCTCCTATCTTTCTCCTCCTCTGTCTCTCCTATCTTTCTCTGCCTCTGTCTCTCCTATCTTTCTCTGCCTGTCTCTCCTATCTTTCTCTGCCTGTCTCTCCTATCTTTCTCCTCCTCTGTCTCTCCTATCTTTCTCCTCCTCTGTCTCTCCTATCTTTCTCCTCCTCTGTCTCTCCTATCTTTCTCCTCGTCTGTCTCTCCTATCTTTCTCCTCCTCTGTCTCTATCTTTCTCCTCCTCAGTCTCTCCTATCTTTCTCTGCCTCTGTCTCTCCTATCTTTCTCTGCCTCTGTCTCTCCTATCTTTCTCCTCCTCTGTCTCTCCTATCTTTCTCTGCCTCTGTCTCTCTTATCTTTCTCTGCCTCTGTCTCTCCTATCTTTCTCCGCCTCAGTCTTTCCTATCTTTCTCCTCCTCTGTCTCTCCTATCTTTCTCCTCCTCTGTCTCTCCTATCTTCTCCTCCTCTGTCTCTCCTATCTTACTCTGCCTCTGTCTCTCCTATCTTTCTCTGCCTCTGTCTCTCCTATCTTTCTCCTCCTCTGTCTCTCCTATCTTTCTCCTGCTCTGTCTCTCCTATCTTTCTCCGCCTCTGTCTCTCCTATCTTTCTCCTCCTCTGTCGCTCCTATCTTTTTCCTCCTCTGTCTCTCCTATCTTTCTCCGCCTCTGTCTCTCCTATCTTTCTCCGCCTCTGTCTCTCCTATCTTTCTCCTCCTCTGTCTCTCCTATCTTTCTCCTCCTCTGTCTCTCCTATCTTTCTCCTCCTCTGTCTCTCCTATCTTTCTCTGCCTCTGTCTCTCCTATCTTTCTCCTCCTCTGTGTCTATCTTTTTCCTCCTCTGTCTATCCTATCTTTCTCTGCGTCTGTCTCTCCTATCTTTCTCCTCCTCTGTCTCTCCTATTTTTCTCTGCCTCTGTCTCTCCTATCTTTCTCCTCCTCTGTCTCTCCTATCTTTCTCCTCCTCTGTCTCTCCTATCTTTCTCCTCCTCTGTCTCTCCTATCTTTCTCTGCCTCTGTCTCTCCTATCTTTCTCTGCCTCTGTCTCTCCTATCTTTCTCCGCCTCGGTCTCTCCTATCTTTCTCTGCCTCTGTCTCTCCTATCTATCTCTGCCTCTGTATCTCCTATCTTTCTCCTCCTCTGTCTCTCCTATCTTCTCCTCCTCTGTCTCTCCTATCTATCTCTGCCTCTGTCTCTCCTATATTTCTCCTCCTCTGTCTCTCCTATCTTTCTCCATCTCTGTCTCTCCTATCTTTCTCCTCTGTCTCTCCTATCTTTCTCCTCCTCAGTCTCTCCTATATTTCTCCGCCTCTGTCTCTCCTATCTTTCTCCTCCTCTGTCTCTCCTATCTTTCTCCTCCTCTTTCTCTATCTTTCTCCTCCTCTGTCTCTCCTATCTTTCTCTGCCTCTGTCTCTCCTATCTTTCTCTGCCTCTGTCTCTCCTATCTTTCTCCGCCTCTGTCTCTCCTATCTTTCTCTGCCTCTGTCTCTCCTATCTATCTCTGCCTCTGTCTCTCCTATCTTTCTCCTCCTCTGTCTCTCCTATCTTCTCCTCCTCTGTCTCTCCTATCTTTCTCCTCCTCGGTCTCTCCTATATTTCTCCTCCTCTGTCTCTCCTATCTTTCTCCTCCTCTGTCTCTCCTATCTTTCTCTGCCTCTGTCTCTCCTATCTTTCTCCTCCTCTGTCTCTCCTATCTTTCTCTGCCTCTGTCTCTCCTATCTTTCTCCGCCTCTGACTCTCCTATCTTTCCCCGCCTCTGTCTCTCCTATCTTTCTCTGCCTCTGTCTCTCCTATCTTTCTCCTCCTCTGTCTCTCCTATCTTTCTCCACTTCTGACTCTCCTATCTTTCTCCACCTCTGTCTCTCCTATCTTTCTCCGCCTCTGTCTCTCCTATCTTTCTCCGCCTCTGTCTCTCCTATCTTTCTCCGCCTCTGTCTCTCCTATCTTCTCTTCCTCTGTCTCTCTTATCTTTCTCTGCCTCTGTCTCTCCTATCTTTCTCCTCCTCTGTCTCTATCTTTCTCCTCCTCTGTCTCTCCTATCTTTCTCCGCCTCTGTCTCTCCTATCTTTCTCTGCCTCTGTCTCTCCTATCTTTCTCTGCCTCTGTCTCTCCTATCTTTCTCCGCCTCTGTCTCTCCTATCTTTCTCCTCCTCTGTCTCTCCTATCTTTCTCCTCCTCTGTCTCTCCTATCTTTCTCCTCCTCTGTCTCTCCTATCTTTCTCTGCCTCTGTCTCTCCTATCTTTCTCCTCCTCTGTCTCTCCTATCTTTCTCCTCCTCTGTCTCTCCTATCTTTCTCGTCCTCTGTCTCTCCTATCTTTCTCCGCCTCTGTCTCTCCTATCTTTCTCTGCCTCTGTCTCTCCTATCTTTCTCCGCTTC
Source organism: Erinaceus europaeus (assembly GCF_950295315.1). NCBI lineage: Eukaryota > Metazoa > Chordata > Mammalia > Eulipotyphla > Erinaceidae > Erinaceus > Erinaceus europaeus. Next base: position 124,712 of record NW_026647672.1, on the reverse strand, counting down.
TGTCTCTCCTATCTTTCTCCTCCTCTGTCTCTCCTATCTTTCTCTGCCTCTGTCTCTCCTATCTTTCTCCGCCTCTGTCTCTCCTATCTTTCTCTGCCTCTGTCTCTCCTATCTTTCTCCTCCTCTGTCTCTCCTATCTTTCTCCGCTTCTGACTCTCCTATCTTTCTCCACCTCTGTCTCTCCTATCTTTCTCCGCCTCTGTCTCTCCTATCTTTCTCCGCCTCTGTCTCTCCTATCTTTCTCCTCCTCTGTCTCTCCTATCTTCTCTTCCTCTGTCTCTCTTATCTTTCTCTGCCTCTGTCTCTCCTATCTTTCTCCTCCTCTGTCTCTATCTTTCTCCTCCTCTATCTCTCCTATCTTTCTCCGCCTCTGTCTCTCCTATCTTTCTCTGCCTCTGTCTCTCCTATCTTTCTCTGCCTCTGTCTCTCCTATCTTTCTCCGCCTCTGTCTCTCCTATCTTTCTCCTCCTCTGTCTCTCCTATCTTTCTCCTCCTCTGTCTCTCCTATCTTTCTCCTCCTCTGTCTCTCCTATCTTTCTCCTCCTCTGTCTCTCCTATCTTTCTCTGCCTCTGTCTCTCCTATCTTTCTCCGCCTCTGTCTCTCCTATCTTTCTCCGCTTCTGTCTCTCCTATCTTTCTCTGCCTCTGTCTCTCCTATCTTTCTCCGCCTCTGTCTCTCCTATCTTTCTCCGCCTCTGTCTCTCCTATCTTTCTCCTCCTCTGTCTCTCCTATCTTTCTCCTCCTCTGTCTCTCCTATCTTCTCCTCCTCTGTCTCTCCTATCTTTCTCTGCCTCTGTCTCTCCTATCTTTCTCCTCCTATGTCTCTCCTATCTTTGTCCGCCTCTGTCTCTCCTATCTTTCTCCGCCTCTGTCTCTCCTATATTTCTCCTCCTCTGTCTCTCCTATCTTTCTCCTCCTCTGTCTCTCCTATCTTTCTCCTCCTCTGTCTCTCCTATCTTTCTCCTCCTCTGTCTCTCCTATCTTTCTCCGCCTCTGTCTCTCCTATCTTTCTCCGCCTCTGTCTCTCCTATCTTTCTCTGTCTCTGTCTCTCCTATCTTTCTCCTCCTCTGTCTCTCCTGTCTTTCTCCGCCTCTGTCTCTCCTATCTTTCTCCTCCTCTGTCTCTCCTATCTTTCTCCTCCTCTGTCTCTCCTATCTTTCTCTGCCTCTGTCTCTCCTATCTTTCTCCGCCTCTGTCTCTCCTATCTTTCTCTGCCTCTGTCTCTCCTATCTTTCTCCTCCTCTGTCTCTCCTATCTTTCTCCTCCTGTCTCTCCTATCTTTCTCCTCCTCTGTCTCTCCTATCTTTCTCCTCCTCTGTCTCTCCTATCTTTCTCCTCCTCTGTCTCTCCTGTCTTTCTCTGCCTCTGTCTCTCCTATCTTTCTCTGCCTCTGTCTCTCCTATCTTTCTCCTCCTCTGTCTCTCCTATCTTTCTCCTCCTCTGTCTCTCCTATCTTTGTCCTCCTGTCTCTCCTATCTTTCTCTGCCTCTGTCTCTCCTAGCTTTCTCTGCCTCTGTCTCTCCTATCTTTCTCTGCCTCTGTCTCTCCTATCTTTCTCTGCCTCTGTCTCTCCTATCTTTCTCCTCCTCTGTCTCTCCTATCTTTCTCCTCCTCTGTCTCTCCTATCTTTCTCTGCCTCTGTCTCTCCTATCTTTCTCCTCCTCTGTCTCTCCTATCTTTCTCCTCCTCTGTCTCTCCTATCTTTCTCCTCCTCTGTCTCTCCTATCTTTCTCCTCCTCTGTCTCTCCTATCTTTCTCCTCCTCTGTCTCTCCTATCTTTCTCTGCCTCTGTCTCTCCTATCTTTCTCCTCCTCTGTCTCTCCTATCTTTCTCCTCCTCTGTCTCTCCTATCTTTCTCCTCATCTGTCTCTCCTATCTTTCTCCTCCACTGTCTCTCCTATCTTTCTCCTCCTCTGTCTCTCCTATCTTTCTCTGCCTCTGTCTCTCCTATCTTTCTCCTCTTCTCTCTCCTATCTTTCTCCTCCTCTGTCTCTCCTATCTTTCTCCTCCTCTGTCTCTCCTATCTTTCTCCGCCTCTGTCTCTCCTATCTTTCTCCACCTCTGTCTCTCCTATCTTTCTCCTCCTCTGTCTCTCCTATCTTTCTCCTCCTCTGTCTCTCCTATCTTTCTCTGCCTCTGTCTATCCTATCTTTCTCTGCCTCTGTCTCTCCTATCTTTCTCCTCCTCTGTCTCTCCTATCTTTCTCTGCCTCTGTCTCTCCTATCTTTCTCCGCCTCTGTCTCTCCTATCTTTCTCCGCCTCTGTCTCTCCTATCTTTCTCCGCTTCTGTCTCTCCTATCTTTCTCCAGCCTCTGTCTCTCCTATCTTTCTCCATCTCTGTCTCTCCTATCTTTCTCTGCCTCTGTCTCTCCTATCTTTCTCCTCCTCTGTCTCTCCTATCTTCTCCTCCTCTGTCTCTCCTATCTTTCTCCTCCTCTGTCTCTCCTATCTTTCTCCTCCTCTGTCTCTCCTATCTTTCTCCTCCTCTGTCTCTCCTATCTTTCTCCACCTCTGTCTCTCCTATCTTTCTCCGCCTCTGTCTCTCCTATCTTTCTCCTCCTCTGTCTCTCCTATCTTTCTCCTCCTCTGTCTCTCCTATCTTTCTCCTCCTCTGTCTCTCCTATCTTTCTCCTCCTCTGTCTCTCCTCTCTTTCTCCTCCTCTGTCTCTCCTCTCTTTCTCCTCCTCTGTCTCTCCTATCTTTCTCCTCCTCTGTCTCTCCTATCTTTCTCCTCCTCTGTCTCTCCTATCTTTCTCCTCCTCTGTCTCTCCTATCTTTCTCCTCCTCTGTCTCTCCTCTCTTTCTCCTCCTCTGTCTCTCCTATCTTTCTCCACCTCTGTCTCTCCTATCTTTCTCCGCCTCTGTCTCTCCTATCTTTCTCCTCCTCTGTCTCTCCTATCTTTCTCCTCCTCTGTCTCTCCTATCTTTCTCTGCCTCTGTCTCTCCTATCTTTCTCCGCCTCTGTCTCTCCTATCTTTCTCCACCTCTGTCTCTCCTATCTTTCTCCTCCTCTGTCTCTCCTATCTTTCTCCTCCTCTGTCTCTCCTATCTTTCTCTGCCTCTGTCTCTCCTATCTTTCTCCGCCTCCGTCTCTCCTATCTTTCTCTGCCTCTGTCTCTCCTATCTATCTCTGCCTCTGTCTCTCCTATATTTCTCCTCCTCTGTCTCTCCTATCTTCTCCTCCTCTGTCTCTCCTATCTTTCTCCTCCTCTGTCTCTCCTATCTTTCTCCTCCTCTGTCTCTCCTATCTTTCTCCTCCTCTGTCTCTCCTATCTTTCTCTGCCTCTGTCTCTCCTATCTTTCTCCTCCTCTGTCTCTCCTATCTTTCTCCGCCTGTCTCTCCTATCTTTCTCCGCCTGTCTCTCCTATCTTTCTCCACCTCTGTCTCTCCTATCTTTCTCTGCCTCTGTCTCTCCTATATTTCTCTGCCTCTGTCTCTCCTATCTTTCTCCTCCTCTGTCTCTCCTATCTTTCTCCTCCTCTGTCTCTCCTATCTTTCTCCTCCTCTGTCTCTCCTATCTTTCTCCTCCTCTGTCTCTCCTATCTTTCTCCTCCTCTGTCTCTCCTATCTTTCTCCTCCTCTGTCTCTCCTATCTTTCTCTGCCTCTGTCTCTCCTATCTTTCTCCTCCTCTGTCTCTCCTATCTTTCTCCTCTGTCTCTCCTATCTTTCTCCGCCTCTGTCTCTCCTACCTTTCTCCACCTCTGTCTCTCCTATCTTTCTCCTCCTCTGTCTCTCCTATCTTTCTCCGCCTCTGTCTCTCCTATCTTTCTCCGCCTCTGTCTCTCCTATCTTTCTCCTCCTCTGTCTCTCCTATCTTTCTCCGCCTCTGTCTCTCCTATCTTTCTCCTCCTCTGTCTCTCCTATCTTTCTCTGCCTCTGTCTCTCCTATCTTTCTCCGCCTCTGTCTCTCCTATCTTTCTCTGCCTCTGTCTCTCCTATCTTTCTCTGCCTCTGTCTCTCCTATCTTTCCCCTCCTCTGTCTCTCCTATCTTTCTCTGCCTCTGTCTCTCCTATCTTTCTCCTCCTCTGTCTCTCCTATCTTTCTCCTCCTCTGTCTCTCCTATCTTTCTCCTCCTCTGTCTCTCCTATCTTTCTCCTCCTCTGTCTCTATCTTTCTCCGCCTCTGTCTCTCCTATCTTTCTCCGCCTCTGTCTCTCCTATCTTTCTCCGCCTCTGTCTCTCCTATCTTTCTCCTCCTCTGTCTCTCCTATCTTTCTCCTCCTCTGTCTCTCCTATCTTTCTCCTCCTCTGTCTCTCCTATCTTTCTCCTCCTCTGTCTCTATCTTTCTCCTCCTCTGTCTCTCCTATCTTTCTCTGCCTCTGTCTCTCCTATCTTTCTCTGCCTCTGTCTCTCCTATCTTTCTCCGCCTCTGTCTCTCCTATCTTTCTCTGCCTCTGTCTCTCCTATCTTTCTCCGCCTCTGACTCTCCTATCTTTCTCCACCTCTGTCTCTCCTATCTTTCTCCTCCTCTGTCTCTCCTATCTTTCTCCGCCTCTGTCTCTCCTATCTTTCTCCGCCTCTGTCTCTCCTATCTTTCTCCTCCTCTGTCTCTCCTATCTTTCTCCGCCTCTGTCTCTCCTATCTTTCTCCTCCTCTGTCTCTCCTATCTTTCTCCTCCTCTGTCTCTCCTATATTTCTCTGTCTCTGTCTCTCCTATCTTTCTCTGCCTCTGTCTCTCCTATCTTTCTCCTCCTCTGTCTCTCCTATCTCCTCCTCTGTCTCTCCTATCTTTCTCTGCCTCTGTCTCTCCTATCTTTCTCTGCCTCTGTCTCTCCTATCTTTCTCCTCCTCTGTCTCTCCTATCTTTCTCCTCCTCTGTCTCTCCTATCTTTCTCTGCCTCTGTCTCTCCTATCTTTCTATGCCTCTGTCTCTCCTATCTTTCTCCTCCTCTGTCTCTCCTATCTTTCTCCTCCTCTGTCTCTCCTATCTTTCTCTGCCTCTGTCTCTCCTATCTTTCTCTGCCTCTCCTATCTTTCTCTGCCTCTGTCTCTCCTATCTTTCTCCTCCTCTGTCTCTCCTATCTTTCTCCTCCTCTGTCTCTCCTATCTTTCTCCTCCTCTGTCTCTCCTATCTTTCTCCTCCTCTGTCTCTCCTATCTTTCTCTGCCTCTGCCTCTCCTATCTTTCTCCGCCTCTGCCTCTCCTATCTTTCTCCTCCTCTGTCTCTCCTATCTTTCTCTGCCTCTGTCTCTCCTATCTTTCTCCTCCTCTGTCTCTCCTATCTTTCTCCTACTCTGTCTCTCCTATCTTTCTCCGCCTCTGTCTCTCCTATCTTTCTCCACCTCTGTCTCTCCTATCTTTCTCCGCCTCTGTCTCTCCTATCTTTCTCCGCCTCTGTCTCTCCTATCTTTCTCTGCCTCTGTCTCTCCTATCTTTCTCCGCCTCTGTCTCTCGTATCTTTCTCCTCCTCTGTCTCTCCTATCTTTCTCCTCCTCTGTCTCTCCTATCTTTCTCTGCCTCTGTCTCTCCTATCTTTCTCTGCCTCTGTCTCTCCTATCTTTCTCCTCCTCTGTCTCTCCTATCTTTCCGCCTCTGTCTCTCCTATCTTTCTCCGCCTCTGTCTCTCCTATCTTTCTCCGCCTCTGTCTCTCCTATCTTTCTCCTCCTCTGTCTCTCCTATCTTTCTCCGCCTCTGTCTCTCCTATCTTTCTCCTCCTCTGTCTCTCCTATCTTTCTCCTCCTCTGTCTCTCCTATCTTTCTCCTCCTCTGTCTCTCCTATCTTTTCCGCCTCTGTCTCTCCTATATTTCTCTGCCTCTGTCTCTCCTATCTTTCTCTGCCTCTGTCTCTCCTATCTTTCTCCTCCTCTGTCTCTCCTATCTCCTCCTCTGTCTCTCCTATCTTTCTCTGCCTCTGTCTCTCCTATCTTTCTCTGCCTCTGTCTCTCCTATCTTTCTCCTCCTCTGTCTCTCCTATCTTTCTCCTCCTCTGTCTCTCCTATCTTTCTCTGCATCTGTCTCTCCTATCTTTCTATGCCTCTGTCTCTCCTATCTTTCTCCTCCTCTGTCTCTCCTATCTTTCTCCTTCCTCTGTCTCTCCTATCTTTCTCTGCCTCTGTCTCTCCTATCTTTCTCTGCCTCTCCTATCTTTCTCTGCCTCTGTCTCTCCTATCTTTCTCCTCCTCTGTCTCTCCTATCTTTCTCCTCCTCTGTCTCTCCTATCTTTCTCCTCCTCTGTCTCTCCTATCTTTCTCCTCCTCTGTCTCTCCTATCTTTCTCTGCCTCTGCCTCTCCTATCTTTCTCCGCCTCTGCCTCTCCTATCTTTCTCCTCCTCTGTCTCTCCTATCTTTCTCTGCCTCTGTCTCTCCTATCTTTCTCCTCCTCTGTCTCTCCTATCTTTCTCCTACTCTGTCTCTCCTATCTTTCTCCGCCTCTGTCTCTCCTATCTTTCTCCACCTCTGTCTCTCCTATCTTTCTCCGCCTCTGTCTCTCCTATCTTTCTCCGCCTCTGTCTCTCCTATCTTTCTCTGCCTCTGTCTCTCCTATCTTTCTCCGCCTCTGTCTCTCGTATCTTTCTCCTCCTCTGTCTCTCCTATCTTTCTCCTCCTCTGTCTCTCCTATCTTTCTCTGCCTCTGTCTCTCCTATCTTTCTCTGCCTCTGTCTCTCCTATCTTTCTCCTCCTCTGTCTCTCCTATCTTTTCCGCCTCTGTCTCTCCTATCTTTCTCTGCCTCTGTCTCTCCTATCTTTCTCCGCCTCTGTCTCTCCTATCTTTCTCCTCCTCTGTCTCTCCTATCTTTCTCCGCCTCTGTCTCTCCTATCTTTCTCCTCCTCTGTCTCTCCTATCTTTCTCCGCCTCTGTCTCTCCTATCTTTCTCCTCCTCTGTCTCTCCTATCTTTCTCTGCCTCTGTCTCTCCTATCTTACTCTGCCTCTGTCTCTCCTATCTTTCTCTGCCTCTGTCTCTCCTATCTTTCTCCGCCTCTGTCTCTCCTATCTTTCTCCGCCTCTGTCTCTCCTATCTTTCTCTGCCTTTGTCTCTCCTATCTTTCTCCTCCTCTGTCTCTCCTATCTTTCTCTGCCTGTCTCTCCTATCTTTCTCCTCCTCTGTCTCTCTTATCTTTCTCCTCCTCTGTCTCTCCTATCTTTCTCCTCCTCTTTCTCTCCTATCTTTCTCCTCGTCTGTCTCTCCTATCTTTCTCCTCCTCTGTCTCTCCTATCTTTCTCCTCCTCTGTCTCTCCTATCTTTCTTTGCCTCTGTCTCTCCTATCTTTCTCTGCCTCTGACTCTCCTATCTTTCTCCTCCTCTGTCTCTCCTATCTTTCTCTGCCTCTGTCTCTCCTATCTTTCTCTGCCTCTGTCTCTCCTATCTTTCTCCTCCTCTGTCTCTCCTATCTTTCTCTGCCTCTGACTCTCCTATCTTTCTCCTCCTCTGTCTCTCCTATCTTTCTCTGCCTCTGTCTCTCCTATCTTTCTCTGCCTCTGTCTCTCCTATCTTTCTCCTCCTCTGTCTCTCCTATGTTTCTCCGCCTCTGTCTCTCCTATCTTTCTTTGCCTCTGTCTCTCCTATATTTCTCCGCCTCTGTCTCTCCTATCTTTCTCTTCCTCTGTCTCTCCTATCTTTCTCCGCCTCTGTCTCTCCTATCTTTCTCCTCCTCTGTCTCTCCTACTTTCTCCTCCTCTGTCTCTCCTATCTTTCTCCGCCCCTGTCTCTCCTATCTTTCTCCGCCTCTGTCTCTCCTATCTTTCTCCTCCTCTGTCTCTCCTATCTTTCTCCGCCTCTGTCTCTCCTATCTTTCTCCTCCTCTGTCTCTCCTATCTTTCTCTGCCTCTGTCTCCCCTATCTTTCTCTGCCTCTCTCTCCCCTATCTTTCTCCTCCTCTGTCTCTCCTATCTTTCTCCTCCTCTGTCTCTCCTATCTTTCTCCTCCTCTGTCTCTCCTATCTTTCTCCGCCTCTGTCTCTCCTATCTTTCTCCTCCTCTGTCTCTCCTATCTTTCTCCTCCTCTCTCTCTCCTATCTTTCTCTGCCTCTGTCTCTCCTATATTTCTCTGCCTCTGTCTCTCCTATCTTTCTCCTCCTCTGTCTCTCCTATCTTTCTCCTCCTCTGTCTCTCCTATCTTTCTCCTCCTCTGTCTCTCCTATCTTTCTCTGCCTCTGTCTCTCCTATCTTTCTCCGCCTCTGTCTCTCCTATCTATCTCTGCCTCTGTCTCTCCTATCTTTCTCCTCCTCTGTCTCTCCTATCTTCTCCTCCTCTGTCTCTCCTATCTTTCTCTGCCTCTGTCTCTCCTATCTTTCTCCTCCTCTGTCTCTCCTATCTTCTCTTCCTCTGTCTCTCTTATCTTTCTCTGCCTCTGTCTCTCCTATCTTTCTCCTCCTCTGTCACTATCTTTCTCCTCCTCTGTCTCTCCTATCTTTCTCCGCTTCTGTCTCTCCTATCTTTCTCCGCCTCTGTCTCTCCTATCTTTCTCCTCCTCTGTCTCTCCTATCTTTCTCCCCCTCTGTCTCTCCTATCTTTCTCCGCCTCTGTCTCTCCTATCTTTCTCCTCCTCTGTCTCTCCTATCTTTCTCCGCCTCTGTCTCTCCTATCTTTCTCCTCCTCTGTCTCTCCTATCTTTCTCTGCCTCTGTCTCTCCTATCTTTCTCCTCCTCTGTCTCTCCTATCTTTCTCTGCCTCTGTCTCTCCTATCTTTCTCCGCCTCTGTCTCTCCTATCTTTCTCCTCCTCTGTCTCTCCTATCTTTCTCCTCCTCTGTCTCTCCTGTCTTTCTCTGCCTCTGTCTCTCCTATCTTTCTCTTCCTCTGTCTCTCCTATCTTTCACCTCCTCTGTCTCTCCTATCTTTCTCCTCCTCTGTCTCTCCTATCTTTCTCTGCCTCTGTCTCTCCTATCTTTCTCCTCCTCTGTCTCTCCTATCTTTCTCCTCCTCTGCCTCTCCTATCTTTCTCTGCCTCTGCCTCTCCTATCTTTCTCCGCCTCTGCCTCTCCTATCTTTCTCCTCCTCTGTCTCTCCTATCTTTCTCTGCCTCTGTCTCTCCTATCTTTCTCCTCCTCTGTCTCTCCTATCTTTCTCCTCCTCTGTCTCTCCTATCTTTCTCCGCATCTGTCTCTCCTATCTTTCTCCACCTCTGTCTCTCCTACCTTTCTCCGCCTCTGTCTCTCCTATCTTTCTCCGCCTCTGTCTCTCCTATCTTTCTCCGCCTCTGTCTCTCCTATCTTTCTCCGCCTCTGTCTCTCGTATCTTTCTCCTCCTCTGTCTCTCCTATCTTTCTCTGCTTCTGTCTCTCCTATCTTTCTCCTCCTCTGTCTCTCCTATCTTTCTCTGCCTCTGTCTCTCCTATCTTTCTCTGCCTCTGTCTCTCCTATCTTTCTCCTCCTCTGTCTCTCCTATCTTTCTCCTCCTCTGTCTCTCCTGTCTTTCTCTGCCTCTGTCTCTCCTATCTTTCTCTGCCTCTGTCTCTCCTATCTTTCTCCTCCTCTGTCTCTCCTATCTTTCTCCTCCTCTGTCTCTCCTATCTTTCTCTGCCTCTGTCTCTCCTATCTTTCTCCTCCTCTGTCTCTCCTATCTTTCTCCTCCTCTGCCTCTCCTATCTTTCTCTGCCTCTGCCTCTCCTATCTTTCTCCGCCTCTGCCTCTCCTATCTTTCTCCTCCTCTGTCTCTCCTATCTTTCTCTGCCTCTGTCTCTCCTATCTTTCTCCTCCTCTGTCTCTCCTATCTTTCTCCTCCTCTGTCTCTCCTATCTTTCTCCGCATCTGTCTCTCCTATCTTTCTCCACCTCTGTCTCTCCTACCTTTCTCCGCCTCTGTCTCTCCTATCTTTCTCCGCCTCTGTCTCTCCTATCTTTCTCCGCCTCTGTCTCTCCTATCTTTCTCTGCCTTTGTCTCTCCTATCTTTCTCCTCCTCTGTCTCTCCTATCTTTCTCCTCCTCTGTCTCTCCTATCTTTCTCTGCCTCTGTCTATCCTATCTTTCTCTGCCTCTGTCTCTCCTATCTTTCTCCTCCTCTGTCTCTCCTATCTTTCTCCTCCTCTGTCTCTCCTATCTTTCTCTGCCTCTGTCTCTCCTATCTTTCTCTGCCTGTCTCTCCTATCTTTCTCTGCCTGTCTCTCCTATCTTTCTCCTCCTCTGTCTCTCCTATCTTTCTCCTCCTCTGTCTCTCCTATCTTTCTCCTCCTCTGTCTCTCCTATCTTTCTCCTCGTCTGTCTCTCCTATCTTTCTCCTCCTCTGTCTCTATCTTTCTCCTCCTCAGTCTCTCCTATCTTTCTCTGCCTCTGTCTCTCCTATCTTTCTCCTCCTCTGTCTCTCCTATCTTTCTCCTCCTCTGTCTCTCCTATCTTTCTCTGCCTCTGTCTCTCCTATCTTTCTCTGCCTCTGTCTCTCCTATCTTTCTCCGCCTCAGTCTTTCCTATCTTTCTCCTCCTCTGTCTCTCCTATCTTTCTCCTCCTCTGTCTCTCCTATCTTCTCCTCCTCTGTCTCTCCTATCTTTCTCTGCCTCTGTCTCTCCTATCTTTCTCCTCCTCTGTCTCTCCTATCTTTCTCCTCCTCTGTCTCTCCTATCTTTCTCCTCCTCTGTCTCTCCTATCTTTCTCCTGCTCTGTCTCTCCTATCTTTCTCCGCCTCTGTCTCTCCTATCTTTCTCCTCCTCTGTCTCTCCTATCTTTCTCCTCCTCTGTCTCTCCTATCTTTCTCCGCCTCTGTCTCTCCTATCTTTCTCCGCCTCTGTCTCTCCTATCTTTCTCCTCCTCTGTCTCTCCTATCTTTCTCCTCCTCTGTCTCTCCTATCTTTCTCCTCCTCTGTCTCTCCTATCTTTCTCTGCCTCTGTCTCTCCTATCTTTCTCCTCCTCTGTGTCTATCTTTTTCCTCCTCTGTCTATCCTATCTTTCTCTGCGTCTGTCTCTCCTATCTTTCTCCTCCTCTGTCTCTCCTATTTTTCTCTGCCTCTGTCTCTCCTATCTTTCTCCTCCTCTGTCTCTCCTATCTTTCTCCTCCTCTGTCTCTCCTATCTTTCTCCTCCTCTGTCTCTTCTATCTTTCTCTGCCTCTGTCTCTCCTATCTTTCTCCGCCTCTGTCTCTCCTATCTTTCTCCGCCTCGGTCTCTCCTATCTTTCTCTGCCTCTGTCTCTCCTATCTATCTCTGCCTCTGTATCTCCTATCTTTCTCCTCCTCTGTCTCTCCTATCTTCTCCTCCTCTGTCTCTCCTATCTATCTCTGCCTCTGTCTCTCCTATATTTCTCCTCCTCTGTCTCTCCTATCTTTCTCCTCCTCTGTCTCTCCTATCTTTCTCCACTTCTGACTCTCCTATCTTTCTCCACCTCTGTCTCTCCTATCTTTCTCCGCCTCTGTCTCTCCTATCTTTCTCCGCCTCTGTCTCTCCTATCTTTCTCTGCCTCTGTCTCTCCTATCTTCTCTTCCTCTGTCTCTCTTATCTTTCTCTGCCTCTGTCTCTCCTATCTTTCTCCTCCTCTGTCTCTATCTTTCTCCTCCTCTGTCTCTCCTATCTTTCTCCGCCTCTGTCTCTCCTATCTTTCTCTGCCTCTGTCTCTCCTATCTTTCTCTGCCTCTGTCTCTCCTATCTTTCTCCGCCTCTGTCTCTCCTATCTTTCTCCTCCTCTGTCTCTCCTATCTTTCTCCTCCTCTGTCTCTCCTATCTTTCTCCTCCTCTGTCTCTCCTATCTTTCTCTGCCTCTGTCTCTCCTATCTTTCTCCTCCTCTGTCTCTCCTATCTTTCTCCTCCTCTGTCTCTCCTATCTTTCTCGTCCTCTGTCTCTCCTATCTTTCTCTGCCTCTGTCTCTCCTATCTTTCTCCTCCTCTGTCTCTCCTATCTTTCTCCGCTTCTGACTCTCCTATCTTTCTCCACCTCTGTCTCTCCTATCTTTCTCCGCCTCTGTCTCTCCTATCTTTCTCCGCCTCTGTCTCTCCTATCTTTCTCCTCCTCTGTCTCTCCTATCTTCTCTTCCTCTGTCTCTCTTATCTTTCTCTGCCTCTGTCTCTCCTATCTTTCTCCTCCTCTGTCTCTATCTTTCTCCTCCTCTATCTCTCCTATCTTTCTCCGCCTCTGTCTCTCCTATCTTTCTCTGCCTCTGTCTCTCCTATCTTTCTCCGCCTCTGTCTCTCCTATCTTTCTCCGCCTCTGTCTCTCCTATCTTTCTCCTCCTCTGTCTCTCCTATCTTTCTCCTCCTCTGTCTCTCCTATCTTTCTCCTCCTCTGTCTCTCCTATCTTTCTCCTCCTCTGTCTCTCCTATCTTTCTCCGTCTCTGTCTCTCCTATCTTTCTCCGCCTCTGTCTCTCCTATCTTTCTCCGCCTCTGTCTCTCCTATCTTTCTCTGCCTCTGTCTCTCCTATCTTTCTCCGACTCTGTCTCTCCTATCTTTCTCTGCCTCTGTCTCTCCTATCTTTCTCCTCCTCTGTCTCTCCTATCTTTCTCCTCCTCTGTCTGTCCTATCTTCTCCTCCTCTGTCTCTCCTATCTTTCTCTGCCTCTGTCTCTCCTATCTTTCTCCTCCTATGTCTCTCCTATCTTTGTCCGCCTCTGTCTCTCCTATCTTTCTCCGCCTCTGTCTCTCCTATCTTTCTCCTCCTCTGTCTCTCCTATCTTTCTCCTCCTCTGTCTCTCCTATCTTTCTCCTCCTCTGTCTCTCCTATCTTTCTCCTCCTCTGTCTCTCCTATCTTTCTCCGCCTCTGTCTCTCCTATCTTTCTCCGCCTCTGTCTCTCCTATCTTTCTCTGTCTCTGTCTCTCCTATCTTTCTCCTCCTCTGTCTCTCCTGTCTTTCTCCGCCTCTGTCTCTCCTATCTTTCTCCTCCTCTGTCTCTCCTATCTTTCTCCTCCTCTGTCTCTCCTATCTTTCTCTGCCTCTGTCTCTCCTATCTTTCTCCGCCTCTGTCTCTCCTATCTTTCTCTGCCTCTGTCTCTCCTATCTTTCTCCTCCTCTGTCTCTCCTATCTTTCTCCTCCTGTCTCTCCTATCTTTCTCCTCCTCTGTCTCTCCTATCTTTCTCCTCCTCTGTCTCTCCTATCTTTCTCCTCCTCTGTCTCTCCTGTCTTTCTCTGCCTCTGTCTCTCCTATCTTTCTCTGCCTCTGTCTCTCCTATCTTTCTCCTCCTCTGTCTCTCCTATCTTTCTCCTCCTCTGTCTCTCCTATCTTTGTCCTCCTGTCTCTCCTATCTTTCTCTGCCTCTGTCTCTCCTAGCTTTCTCTGCCTCTGTCTCTCCTATCTTTCTCTGCCTCTGTCTCTCCTATCTTTCTCTGCCTCTGTCTCTCCTATCTTTCTCCTCCTCTGTCTCTCCTATCTTTCTCCTCCTCTGTCTCTCCTATCTTTCTCTGCCTCTGTCTCTCCTATCTTTCTCCTCCTCTGTCTCTCCTATCTTTCTCCTCCTCTGTCTCTCCTATCTTTCTCCTCCTCTGTCTCTCCTATCTTTCTCCTCCTCTGTCTCTCCTATCTTTCTCCTCCTCTGTCTCTCCTATCTTTCTCCTCCTCTGTCTCTCCTATCTTTCTCTGCCTCTGTCTCTCCTATCTTTCTCCTCCTCTGTCTCTCCTATCTTTCTCCTCCTCTGTCTCTCCTATCTTTCTCCTCATCTGTCTCTCCTATCTTTCTCCTCCACTGTCTCTCCTATCTTTCTCCTCCTCTGTCTCTCCTATCTTTCTCTGCCTCTGTCTCTCCTATCTTTCTCCTCTTCTCTCTCCTATCTTTCTCCTCCTCTGTCTCTCCTATCTTTCTCCTCCTCTGTCTCTCCTATCTTTCTCCGCCTCTGTCTCTCCTATCTTTCTCCACCTCTGTCTCTCCTATCTTTCTCCTCCTCTGTCTCTCCTATCTTTCTCCTCCTCTGTCTCTCCTATCTTTCTCTGCCTCTGTCTATCCTATCTTTCTCTGCCTCTGTCTCTCCTATCTTTCTCCTCCTCTGTCTCTCCTATCTTTCTCTGCCTCTGTCTCTCCTATCTTTCTCCGCCTCTGTCTCTCCTATCTTTCTCCGCCTCTGTCTCTCCTATCTTTCTCCGCTTCTGTCTCTCCTATCTTTCTCCAGCCTCTGTCTCTCCTATCTTTCTCCATCTCTGTCTCTCCTATCTTTCTCTGCCTCTGTCTCTCCTATCTTTCTCCTCCTCTGTCTCTCCTATCTTCTCCTCCTCTGTCTCTCCTATCTTTCTCCTCCTCTGTCTCTCCTATCTTTCTCCTCCTCTGTCTCTCCTATCTTTCTCCTCCTCTGTCTCTCCTATCTTTCTCCACCTCTGTCTCTCCTATCTTTCTCCGCCTCTGTCTCTCCTATCTTTCTCCTCCTCTGTCTCTCCTATCTTTCTCCTCCTCTGTCTCTCCTATCTTTCTCCTCCTCTGTCTCTCCTATCTTTCTCCTCCTCTGTCTCTCCTCTCTTTCTCCTCCTCTGTCTCTCCTCTCTTTCTCCTCCTCTGTCTCTCCTATCTTTCTCCTCCTCTGTCTCTCCTATCTTTCTCCTCCTCTGTCTCTCCTATCTTTCTCCTCCTCTGTCTCTCCTATCTTTCTCCTCCTCTGTCTCTCCTCTCTTTCTCCTCCTCTGTCTCTCCTATCTTTCTCCACCTCTGTCTCTCCTATCTTTCTCCGCCTCTGTCTCTCCTATCTTTCTCCTCCTCTGTCTCTCCTATCTTTCTCCTCCTCTGTCTCTCCTATCTTTCTCTGCCTCTGTCTCTCCTATCTTTCTCCGCCTCTGTCTCTCCTATCTTTCTCTGCCTCTGTCTCTCCTATCTTTCTCCGCCTCCGTCTCTCCTATCTTTCTCTGCCTCTGTCTCTCCTATCTATCTCTGCCTCTGTCTCTCCTATATTTCTCCTCCTCTGTCTCTCCTATCTTCTCCTCCTCTGTCTCTCCTATCTTTCTCCTCCTCTGTCTCTCCTATCTTTCTCCTCCTCTGTCTCTCCTATCTTTCTCCTCCTCTGTCTCTCCTATCTTTCTCTGCCTCTGTCTCTCCTATCTTTCTCCTCCTCTGTCTCTCCTATCTTTCTCCGCCTGTCTCTCCTATCTTTCTCCGCCTGTCTCTCCTATCTTTCTCCACCTCTGTCTCTCCTATCTTTCTCTGCCTCTGTCTCTCCTATATTTCTCTGCCTCTGTCTCTCCTATCTTTCTCCTCCTCTGTCTCTCCTATCTTTCTCCTCCTCTGTCTCTCCTATCTTTCTCCTCCTCTGTCTCTCCTATCTTTCTCCTCCTCTGTCTCTCCTATCTTTCTCCTCCTCTGTCTCTCCTATCTTTCTCTGCCTCTGTCTCTCCTATCTTTCTCCTCCTCTGTCTCTCCTATCTTTCTCCTCTGTCTCTCCTATCTTTCTCCGCCTCTGTCTCTCCTACCTTTCTCCACCTCTGTCTCTCCTATCTTTCTCCTCCTCTGTCTCTCCTATCTTTCTCCGCCTCTGTCTCTCCTATCTTTCTCCGCCTCTGTCTCTCCTATCTTTCTCCTCCTCTGTCTCTCCTATCTTTCTCCGCCTCTGTCTCTCCTATCTTTCTCCTCCTCTGTCTCTCCTATCTTTCTCTGCCTCTGTCTCTCCTATCTTTCTCCGCCTCTGTCTCTCCTATCTTTCTCCGCCTCTGTCTCTCCTATCTTTCTCTGCCTCTGTCTCTCCTATCTTTCCCCTCCTCTGTCTCTCCTATCTTTCTCTGCCTCTGTCTCTCCTATCTTTCTCCTCCTCTGTCTCTCCTATCTTTCTCCTCCTCTGTCTCTCCTATCTTTCTCCTCCTCTGTCTCTCCTATCTTTCTCCGCCTCTGTCTCTCCTATCTTTCTCCGCCTCTGTCTCTCCTATCTTTCTCCGCCTCTGTCTCTCCTATCTTTCTCCGCCTCTGTCTCTCCTATCTTTCTCCGCCTCTGTGTCTCCTATCTTTCTCTGCCTCTGTCTCTCCTATCTTTCTCCTCCTCTGTCTCTCCTATCTTCTCCTCCTCTGTCTCTCCTATCTTTCTCCGCCTCTGTCTCACCTATCTTTCTCCGCCTCTGTCTCTCCTATCTTTCTCCGCCTGTCTCTCCTATCTTTCTCCGCCTCTGTCTCTCCTATCTTTCTCCTCCTCTGTCTCTCCTATCTTTCTCCTCCTGTCTCTCCTATCTTTCTCCTCCTCTGTCTCTCCTATCTTTCTCCTCCTCTGTCTCTCCTATCTTTCTCCTCCTCTGTCTCTCCTGTCTTTCTCTGCCTCGGTCTCTCCTATCTTTCTCTGCCTCTGTCTCTCCTATCTTTCTCCTCCTCTGTCTCTCCTATCTTTCTCCTCCTCTGTCTCTCCTATCTTTCTCCTCCTGTCTCTCCTATCTTTCTCTGCCTCTGTCTCTCCTATCTTTCTCTGCCTCTGTCTCTCCTATCTTTCTCTGCCTGTGTCTCTCCTATCTTTCTCTGCCTCTGTCTCTCCTATCTTTCTCCTCCTCTGTCTCTCCTATCTTTCTCCTCCTCTGTCTCTCCTATCTTTCTCTGCCTCTGTCTCTCCTATCTTTCTCCTCCTCTGTCTCTCCTATCTTTCTCCTCCTCTGTCTCTCCTATCTTTCTCCGCCTCTGTCTCTCCTATCTTTCTCCTCCTCTGTCTCTCCTATATTTCTCCTCCTCTCTCTCTCCTATCTTTCTCTGCCTCTGTCTCTCCTATCTTTCTCCTCCTCTGTCTCTCCTATCTTTTTCCTCCTCTGTCTCTCCTATCTTTCTCCTCCTCTGTCTCTCCTATCTTTCTCTGCCTCTGTCTCTCCTATCTTTCTCCGCCTCTGTCTCTCCTATCTTTCTCTGCCTCTGTCTCTCCTATCTATCTCTGCCTCTGTCTCTCCTATCTTTCTCCTCCTCTGTCTCTCCTATCTTCTCCTCCTCTGTCTCTCCTATCTTTCTCCTCCTCTTTCTCTCCTATCTTTCTCCTCCTCTGTCTCTCCTATCTTTCTCCTCCTCTGTCTCTCCTATCCTTCTCTGCCTCTGTCTATCCTATCTTTCTACTCCTCTGTCTCTCCTATCTTTCTCCTCCTCTGTCTCTCCTATCTTTCTCCTCTCTGTCTCTCCTATCTTTCTCTGCCTCTGCCTCTCCTATCTTTCTCCTCCTCTGTCTCTCCTATCTTTCTCCTCCTCTGTCTCTCCTATATTTCTCCGCCTCTGTCTCTCCTATCTTTCTCCACCTCTGTCTCTCCTATCTTTCTCCTCCTCTGTCTCTCCTATCTTTCTCCTCCTCTGTCTCTCCTATCTTTCTCTGCCTCTGTCTCTCCTATCTTTCTCTGCCTCTGTCTCTCCTATCTTTCTCCTCCTCTGTCTCTCCTATCTTTCTCTGCCTCTGTCTCTCCTATCTTTCTCTGCCTCTGTCTCTCCTATCTTTCTCCTCCTCTGTCTCTCCTATCATTCTCCGCCTGTCTCTCCTATCTTTCTCCACCTCTGTCTCTCCTATCTTTCTCTGCCTCTGTCTCTCCTATATTTCTCTGCCTCTGTCTCTCCTATCTTTCTCCTCCTCTGTCTCTCCTATCTTTCTCCGCCTCTGTCTCTCCTATCTTTCTCCGCCTCTGTCTCTCCTATCTTTCTCCGCCTCTGTCTCTCCTATCTTTCTCCTCCTCTGTCTCTCCTATCTTCTCTTCCTCTGTCTCTCTTATCTTTCTCTGCCTCTGTCTCTCCTATCTTTCTCCTCCTCTGTCTCTATCTTTCTCCTCCTCTATCTCTCCTATCTTTCTCCGCCTCTGTCTCTCCTATCTTTCTCTGCCTCTGTCTCTCCTATCTTTCTCTGCCTCTGTCTCTCCTATCTTTCTCCGCCTCTGTCTCTCCTATCTTTCTCCTCCTCTGTCTCTCCTATCTTTCTCCTCCTCTGTCTCTCCTATCTTTCTCCTCCTCTGTCTCTCCTATCTTTCTCCTCCTCTGTCTCTCCTATCTTTCTCTGCCTCTGTCTCTCCTATCTTTCTCCGCCTCTGTCTCTCCTATCTTTCTCCGCTTCTGTCTCTCCTATCTTTCTCTGCCTCTGTCTCTCCTATCTTTCTCCGCCTCTGTCTCTCCTATCTTTCTCTGCCTCTGTCTCTCCTATCTTTCTCCTCCTCTGTCTCTCCTATCTTTCTCCTCCTCTGTCTCTCCTATCTTCTCCTCCTCTGTCTCTCCTATCTTTCTCTGCCTCTGTCTCTCCTATCTTTCTCCTCCTATGTCTCTCCTATCTTTGTCCGCCTCTGTCTCTCCTATCTTTCTCCGCCTCTGTCTCTCCTATCTTTCTCCTCCTCTGTCTCTCCTATCTTTCTCCTCCTCTGTCTCTCCTATCTTTCTCCTCCTCTGTCTCTCCTATCTTTCTCCTCCTCTGTCTCTCCTATCTTTCTCCGCCTCTGTCTCTCCTATCTTTCTCCGCCTCTGTCTCTCCTATCGTTCTCTGTCTCTGTCTCTCCTATCTTTCTCCTCCTCTGTCTCTCCTGTCTTTCTCCGCCGCTGTCTCTCCTATCTTTCTCCTCCTCTGTCTCTCCTATCTTTCTCCTCCTCTGTCTCTCCTATCTTTCTCTGCCTCTGTCTCTCCTATCTTTCTCCGCCTCTGTCTCTCCTATCTTTCTCTGCCTCTGTCTCTCCTATCTTTCTCCTCCTCTGTCTCTCCTATCTTTCTCCTCCTGTCTCTCCTATCTTTCTCCTCCTCTGTCTCTCCTATCTTTCTCCTCCTCTGTCTCTCCTATCTTTCTCCTCCTCTGTCTCTCCTGTCTTTCTCTGCCTCTGTCTCTCCTATCTTTCTCTGCCTCTGTCTCTCCTATCTTTCTCCTCCTCTGTCTCTCCTATCTTTCTCCTCCTCTGTCTCTCCTATCTTTGTCCTCCTGTCTCTCCTATCTTTCTCTGCCTCTGTCTCTCCTAGCTTTCTCTGCCTCTGTCTCTCCTATCTTTCTCTGCCTCTGTCTCTCCTATCTTTCTCTGCCTCTGTCTCTCCTATCTTTCTCCTCCTCTGTCTCTCCTATCTTTCTCCTCCTCTGTCTCTCCTATCTTTCTCTGCCTCTGTCTCTCCTATCTTTCTCCTCCTCTGTCTCTCCTATCTTTCTCCTCCTCTGTCTCTCCTATCTTTCTCCTCCTCTGTCTCTCCTATCTTTCTCCTCCTCTGTCTCTCCTATCTTTCTCCTCCTCTGTCTCTCCTATCTTTCTCTGCCTCTGTCTCTCCTATCTTTCTCCTCCTCTGTCTCTCCTATCTTTCTCCTCCTCTGTCTCTCCTATCTTTCTCCTCATCTGTCTCTCCTATCTTTCTCCTCCACTGTCTCTCCTATCTTTCTCCTCCTCTGTCTCTCCTATCTTTCTCTGCCTCTGTCTCTCCTATCTTTCTCCTCTTCTCTCTCCTATCTTTCTCCTCCTCTGTCTCTCCTATCTTTCTCCTCCTCTGTCTCTCCTATCTTTCTCCGCCTCTGTCTCTCCTATCTTTCTCCACCTCTGTCTCTCCTATCTTTCTCCTCCTCTGTCTCTCCTATCTTTCTCCTCCTCTGTCTCTCCTATCTTTCTCTGCCTCTGTCTATCCTATCTTTCTCTGCCTCTGTCTCTCCTATCTTTCTCCTCCTCTGTCTCTCCTATCTTTCTCTGCCTCTGTCTCTCCTATCTTTCTCCGCCTCTGTCTCTCCTATCTTTCTCCGCCTCTGTCTCTCCTATCTTTCTCCGCTTCTGTCTCTCCTATCTTTCTCCAGCCTCTGTCTCTCCTATCTTTCTCCATCTCTGTCTCTCCTATCTTTCTCTGCCTCTGTCTCTCCTATCTTTCTCCTCCTCTGTCTCTCCTATCTTCTCCTCCTCTGTCTCTCCTATCTTTCTCCTCCTCTGTCTCTCCTATCTTTCTCCTCCTCTGTCTCTCCTATCTTTCTCCTCCTCTGTCTCTCCTATCTTTCTCCACCTCTGTCTCTCCTATCTTTCTCCACCTCTGTCTCTCCTATCTTTCTCCTCCTCTGTCTCTCCTATCTTTCTCCTCCTCTGTCTCTCCTATCTTTCTCCTCCTCTGTCTCTCCTATCTTTCTCCTCCTCTGTCTCTCCTCTCTTTCTCCTCCTCTGTCTCTCCTATCTTTCTCCACCTCTGTCTCTCCTATCTTTCTCCGCCTCTGTCTCTCCTATCTTTCTCCTCCTCTGTCTCTCCTATCTTTCTCCTCCTCTGTCTCTCCTATCTTTCTCCTCCTCTGTCTCTCCTATCTTTCTCCGCCTCTGTCTCTCCTATCTTTCTCCACCTCTGTCTCTCCTATCTTTCTCCTCCTCTATCTCTCCTATCTTTCTCCTCCTCTGTCTCTCCTATCTTTCTCTGCCTCTGTCTCTCCTATCTTTCTCTGCCTCTGTCTCTCCTATCTTTCTCCTCCTCTGTCTCTCCTATCTTTCTCCTCCTCTGTCTCTCCTATCTTTCTCCTCCTCTGTCTCTCCTATCTTTCTCTGCCTCTGTCTCTCCTATCTTTCTCCGCCTCCGTCTCTCCTATCTTTCTCTGCCTCTGTCTCTCCTATCTATCTCTGCCTCTGTCTCTCCTATATTTCTCCTCCTCTGTCTCTCCTATCTTCTCCTCCTCTGTCTCTCCTATCTTTCTCCGCCTCTGTGTCTCCTATCTTTCTCTGCCTCTGTCTCTCCTATCTTTCTCCTCCTCTGTCTCTCCTATCTTCTCCTCCTCTGTCTCTCCTATCTTTCTCTGCCTCTGTCTCTCCTATCTTTCTCCGCCTCTGTCTCTCCTATCTTTCTCCGCCTGTCTCTCCTATCTTTCTCCGCCTCTGTCTCTCCTATCTTTCTCCTCCTCTGTCTCTCCTATCTTTCTCCTCCTGTCTCTCCTATCTTTCTCCTCCTCTGTCTCTCCTATCTTTCTCCTCCTCTGTCTCTCCTATCTTTCTCCTCCTCTGTCTCTCCTGTCTTTCTCTGCCTCGGTCTCTCCTATCTTTCTCTGCCTCTGTCTCTCCTATCTTTCTCCTCCTCTGTCTCTCCTATCTTTCTCCTCCTCTGTCTCTCCTATCTTTCTCCTCCTGTCTCTCCTATCTTTCTCTGCCTCTGTCTCTCCTATCTTTCTCTGCCTCTGTCTCTCCTATCTTTCTCTGCCTCTGTCTCTCCTATCTTTCTCTGCCTCTGTCTCTCCTATCTTTCTCCTCCTCTGTCTCTCCTATCTTTCTCCTCCTCTGTCTCTCCTATCTTTCTCTGCCTCTGTCTCTCCTGTCTTTCTCCTCCTCTGTCTCTCCTATCTTTCTCCTCCTCTGTCTCTCCTATCTTTCTCCTCCTCTGTCTCTCGTATCTTTCTCCTCCTCGGTCTCTCCTATCTTTCTCCTCCTCTGTCTCTCCTATCTTTCTCTGCCTCTGTCTCTCCTATCTTTCTCCTCCTCTGTCTCTCCTATCTTTCTCCTCCTCTGTCTCTCCTATCTTTCTCCTCCTCTGTCTCACCTATCTTTCTCCTCCTCTGTCTCTCCTATCTTTCTCCTCCTCTGTCTCTCCTATCTTTCTCTGCCTCTGTCTCTCCTATCTTTCTCCTCTTCTCTCTCCTATCTTTCTCCTCCTCTGTCTCTCCTATCTTTCTCCTCCTCTGTCTCTCCTATCTTTCTCCGCCTCTGTCTCTCCTATCTTTCTCCGCCTCTGTCTCTCCTATCTTTCTCCTCTTCTGTCTCTCCTATCTTTCTCTGCCTCTGTCTCTCCTATCTTTCTCCTCCTCTGTCTCTCCTATCTTTCTCCTCCTCTGTCTCTCCTATCTTTCTCCTCCTATGTCTCTCCTATCTTTCTCCTCCTCTGTCTCTCCTATCTTTCTCCTCCTCTGTCTCTCCTATCTTTCTCTGCCTCTGTCTCTCCTATCTTTCTCCTCCTCTGTCTCTCCTATCTTTCTCCTCCTCTGTCTCTCCTATCTTTCTCCTCCTATGTCTCTCCTATCTTTCTCCTCCTCTGTCTCTCCTATCTTTCTCCTCCTCTGTCTCTCCTATCTTTCTCTGCCTCTGTCTCTCCTATCTTTCTCCTCTTCTCCTATCTTTCTCCTCCTCTGTCTCTCCTATCTTTCTCCTCCTCTGTCTCTCCTATCTTTCTCCGCCTCTGTCTCTCCTATCTTTCTCCACCTCTGTCTCTCCTATCTTTCTCCTCCTCTGTCTCTCCTATCTTTCTCCTCCTCTGTCTCTCCTATCTTTCTCTGCCTCTGTCTCTCCTATCTTTCTCTGCCTCTGTCCCTCCTATCTTTCTCCTACTCTGTCTCTCCTATCTTTCTCTGCCTCTGTCTCTCCTATCTTTCTCTGCCTCTGTCTCTCCTATCTTTCTCCTCCTCTGTCTCTCCTATCTTCTCCTCCTCTGTCTCTCCTATCTTTCTCCTCCTCTGTCTCTCCTATCTTTCTCCTCCTCTGTCTCTCTTATCTTTCTCCTCCTCTGTCTCTCCTATCTTTCTCCGCCTCTGTCTCTCCTATCTTTCTCCGCCTCTGTCTCTCCTATCTTTCTCCTCCTCTGTCTCTCCTATCTTTCTCCTCCTCTGTGTCTCCTATCTTTCTCCTCCTCTGTCTCTCCTATCTTTCTCCTCCTCTGTCTCTCCTATCTTTCTCCTCCTCTGTCTCTCCTATCTTTCTCCTCCTCTCTCTCTCCTATCTTTCTCTGCCTGTGTCTCTCCTATCTTTCTCCTCCTCTGTCTCTCCTATCTTTCTCCTCCTCTGTCTCTCCTATCTTTCTCCTCCTCTGTCTCTCCTATCTTTCTCTGCCTCTGTCTCTCCTATCTTTCTCCTCCTCTGTCTCTCCTATCTTTCTCTGCCTCTGTCTCTCCTATCTATCTCTGCCTCTGTCTCTCCTATCCTTCTCCTCCTCTGTCTCTCCTATCTTCTCCTCCTCTGTCTTTCCTATCTTTCTCCTCCTCTGTCTCTCCTATCTTTCTCCTCCTCTGTCTCTCCTATCTTTCTCCTCCTCTGTCTCTCCTATCTTTCTCTGCCTCTGTCTCTCCTATCTTTCTCCTCCTCTGTCTCTCCTATCTTTCTCCGCCTCTGTCTCTCCTATCTTTCTCCGCCTGTCTCTCCTATCTTTCTCCACCTCTGTCTCTCCTATCTTTCTCTGCCTCTGTCTCTCCTATCTTTCTCTGCCTCTGTCTCTCCTATCTTTCTCTGCCTCTGTCTCTCCTATCTTTCTCTGCCTCTGTCTCTCCTATCTTTCTCCTCCTCTGTCTCTCCTATCTTTCTCTGCCTCTGTCTCTCCTATCTTTCTCCTCCTCTGTCTCTCCTATCTTTCTCCTCCTCTGTCTCTCCTATCTTTCTCCTCCTCTGTCTCTCCTATCTTTCTCCTCCTCTGTCTCTCCTATCTTTCTCCTCCTCTGTCTCTCCTATCTTTCTCTGCCTCTGTCTCTCCTATCTTTCTCCTCCTCTGTCTCTCCTATCTTTCTCCTCCTCTGTCTCTCCTATCTTTCTCCTCCTATGTCTCTCCTATCTTTCTCCTCCTCTGTCTCTCCTATCTTTCTCCTCCTCTGTCTCTCCTATCTTTCTCTGCCTCTGTCTCTCCTATCTTTCTCCTCTTCTCTCTCCTATCTTTCTCCTCCTCTGTCTCTCCTATCTTTCTCCTCCTCTGTCTCTCCTATCTTTCTCCGCCTCTGTCTCTCCTATCTTTCTCCACCTCTGTCTCTCCTATCTTTCTCCTCCTCTGTCTCTCCTATCTTTCTCCTCCTCTGTCTCTCCTATCTTTCTCTGCCTCTGTCTCTCCTATCTTTCTCTGCCTCTGTCCCTCCTATCTTTCTCCTCCTCTGTCTCTCCTATCTTTCTCTGCCTCTGTCTCTCCTATCTTTCTCTGCCTCTGTCTCTCCTATCTTTCTCCTCCTCTGTCTCTCCTATCTTCTCCTCCTCTGTCTCTCCTATCTTTCTCCTCCTCTGTCTCTCCTATCTTTCTCCTCCTCTGTCTCTCTTATCTTTCTCCTCCTCTGTCTCTCCTATCTTTCTCCGCCTCTGTCTCTCCTATCTTTCTCCGCCTCTGTCTCTCCTATCTTTCTCCTCCTCTGTCTCTCCTATCTTTCTCCACCTCTGTCTCTCCTATCTTTCTCCTCCTCTGTCTCTCCTATCTTTCTCCTCCTCTGTCTCTCCTATCTTTCTCCTCCTCTGTCTCTCCTATCTTTCTCCTCCTCTCTCTCTCCTATCTTTCTCTGCCTGTGTCTCTCCTATCTTTCTCCTCCTCTGTCTCTCCTATCTTTCTCCTCCTCTGTCTCTCCTATCTTTCTCCTCCTCTGTCTCTCCTATCTTTCTCTTCCTCTGTCTCTCCTATCTTTCTCCTCCTCTGTCTCTCCTATCTTTCTCTGCCTCTGTCTCTCCTATCTATCTCTGCCTCTGTCTCTCCTATCCTTCTCCTCCTCTGTCTCTCCTATCTTCTCCTCCTCTGTCTCTCCTATCTTTCTCCTCCTCTGTCTCTCCTATCTTTCTCCTCCTCTGTCTCTCCTATCTTTCTCCGCCTCTGTCTCTCCTATCTTTCTCTGCCTCTGTCTCTCCTATCTTTCTCCGCCTCTGTCTCTCCTATCTTTCTCCTCCTCTGTCTCTCCTATCTTTCTCCGCCTCTGTCTCTCCTATCTTTCTCCTCCTCTGTCTCTCCTATCTTTCTCCTCCTCTGTCTCTCCTATCTTTCTCCTCCTCTGTCTCTCCTATCTTTCTCTGCCTCTGTCTCTCCTATCTTTCTCCGCCTCTGTCTCTCCTATCTTTCTCCGCTTCTGTCTCTCCTATCTTTCTCTGCCTCTGTCTCTCCTATCTTTCTCCGCCTCTGTCTCTCCTATCTTTCTCTGCCTCTGTCTCTCCTATCTTTCTCCTCCTCTGTCTCTCCTATCTTTCTCCTCCTCTGTCTCTCCTATCTTCTCCTCCTCTGTCTCTCCTATCTTTCTCTGCCTCTGTCTCTCCTATCTTTCTCCTCCTATGTCTCTCCTATCTTTGTCCGCCTCTGTCTCTCCTATCTTTCTCCGCCTCTGTCTCTCCTATCTTTCTCCTCCTCTGTCTCTCCTATCTTTCTCCTCCTCTGTCTCTCCTATCTTTCTCCTCTTCTGTCTCTCCTATCTTTCTCCTCCTCTGTCTCTCCTGTCTTTCTCCGCCTCTGTCTCTCCTGTCTTTCTCCGCCTGTCTCTCCTATCTTTCTCCGCCTCTGTCTCTCCTATCTTTCTCCTCCTCTGTCTCTCCTATCTTTCTCCTCCTGTCTCTCCTATCTTTCTCCTCCTCTGTCTCTCCTATCTTTCTCCTCCTCTGTCTCTCCTATCTTTCTCCTCCTCTGTCTCTCCTGTCTTTCTCTGCCTCTGTCTCTCCTATCTTTCTCTGCCTCTGTCTCTCCTATCTTTCTCCTCCTCTGTCTCTCCTATCTTTCTCCTCCTCTGTCTCTCCTATCTTTCTCCTCCTGTCTCTCCTATCTTTCTCTGCCTCTGTCTCTCCTATCTTTCTCTGCCTCTGTCTCTCCTATCTTTCTCTGCCTCTGTCTCTCCTATCTTTCTCCGCCTCTGTCTCTCCTATCTTTCTCCTCCTCTGTCTCTCCTATCTTTCTCCTCCTCTGTCTCTCCTATCTTTCTCTGCCTCTGTCTCTCCTATCTTTCTCCTCCTCTGTCTCTCCTATCTTTCTCCTCCTCTGTCTCTCCTATCTTTCTCCTCCTCTGTCTCTCCTATCTTTCTCCTCCTCTGTCTCTCCTATCTTTCTCTGCCTCTGTCTCTCCTATCTTTCTCCTCGTCTGTCTCTCCTATCTTTCTCCTCCTCTGTCTCTCCTATCTTTCTCCTCCTCTGTCTCTCCTTTCTCCTCCTCTGTCTCTCCTATCTTTCTCCTCCTCTGTCTCTCCTATCTTTCTCTGCCTCTGTCTCTCCTATCTTTCTCCTCTTCTCTCTCCTATCTTTCTCCTCCTCTGTCTCTCCTATCTTTCTCCACCTCTGTCTCTCCTATCTTTCTCCTCCTCTGTCTCTCCTATCTTTCTCCTCCTCTGTCTCTCCTATCTTTCTCTGCCTCTGTCTCTCCTATCTTTCTCTGCCTCTGTCTCTCCTATCTTTCTCCTCCTCTGTCTCTCCTATCTTTCTCTGCCTCTGTCTCTCCTATCTTTCTCTGCCTCTGTCTCTCCTATCTTTCTCCTCCTCTGTCTCTCCTATCTTTCTCCTCCTCTGTCTCTCCTATCTTTCTCCTCCTCTGTCTCTCCTATCTTTCTCTGCCTCTGTCTCTCCTATCTTTCTCCGCCTCCGTCTCTCCTATCTTTCTCTGCCTCTGTCTCTCCTATCTATCTCTGCCTCTGTCTCTCCTATATTTCTCCTCCTCTGTCTCTCCTATCTTCTCCTCCTCTGTCTCTCCTATCTTTCTCCTCCTCTGTCTCTCCTATCTTTCTCCTCCTCTGTCTCTCCTATCTTTCTCCTCCTCTGTCTCTCCTATCTTTCTCTGCCTCTGTCTCTCCTATCTTTCTCCTCCTCTGTGTCTCCTATCTTTCTCCGCCTGTCTCTCCTATCTTTCTCCGCCTGTCTCTCCTATCTTTCTCCACCTCTGTCTCTCCTATCTTTCTCTGCCTCTGTCTCTCCTATATTTCTCCGCCTCTGTCTCTCCTATCTTTCTCCTCCTCTGTCTCTCCTATCTTTCTCCTCCTCTGTCTCTCCTATCTTTCTCCTCCTCTGTCTCTCCTATCTTTCTCCTCCTCTGTCTCTCCTATCTTTCTCCTCCTCTGTCTCTCCTATCTTTCTCTGCCTCTGTCTCTCCTATCTTTCTCCTCCTCTGTCTCTCCTATCTTTCTCCTCTGTCTCTCCTATCTTTCTCCGCCTCTGTCTCTCCTACCTTTCTCCACCTCTGTCTCTCCTATCTTTCTCCTCCTCTGTCTCTCCTATCTTTCTCCGCCTCTGTCTCTCCTATCTTTCTCCGCCTCTGTCTCTCCTATCTTTCTCCTCCTCTGTCTCTCCTATCTTTCTCCGCCTCTGTCTCTCCTATCTTTCTCCTCCTCTGTCTCTCCTATCTTTCTCCGCCTCTGTCTCTCCTATCTTTCTCCGCCTCTGTCTCTCCTATCTTTCTCTGCCTCTGTCTCTCCTATCTTTCTCTGCCTCTGTCTCTCCTATCTTTCCCCTCCTCTGTCTCTCCTATCTTTCTCTGCCTCTGTCTCTCCTATCTTTCTCCTCCTCTGTCTCTCCTATCTTTCTCCTCCTCTGTCTCTCCTATCTTTCTCCTCCTCTGTCTCTCCTATCTTTCTCCGCCTCTGTCTCTCCTATCTTTCTCCGCCTCTGTCTCTCCTATCTTTCTCCGCTTCTGTCTCTCCTATCTTTCTCCGCCTCTGTCTCTCCTATCTTTCTCCGCCTCTGTGTCTCCTATCTTTCTCTGCCTCTGTCTCTCCTATCTTTCTCCTCCTCTGTCTCTCCTATCTTCTCCTCCTCTGTCTCTCCTATCTTTCTCTGCCTCTGTCTCTCCTATCTTTCTCCGCCTCTGTCTCTCCTATCTTTCTCCGCCTGTCTCTCCTATCTTTCTCCGCCTCTGTCTCTCCTATCTTTCTCCTCCTCTGTCTCTCCTATCTTTCTCCTCCTGTCTCTCCTATCTTTCTCCTCCTCTGTCTCTCCTATCTTTCTCCTCCTCTGTCTCTCCTATCTTTCTCCTCCTCTGTCTCTCCTGTCTTTCTCTGCCTCGGTCTCTCCTATCTTTCTCTGCCTCTGTCTCTCCTATCTTTCTCCTCCTCTGTCTCTCCTATCTTTCTCCTCCTCTGTCTCTCCTATCTTTCTCCTCCTGTCTCTCCTATCTTTCTCTGCCTCTGTCTCTCCTATCTTTCTCTGCCTCTGTCTCTCCTATCTTTCTCTGCCTCTGTCTCTCCTATCTTTCTCTGCCTCTGTCTCTCCTATCTTTCTCCTCCTCTGTCTCTCCTATCTTTCTCCTCCTCTGTCTCTCCTATCTTTCTCTGCCTCTGTCTCTCCTGTCTTTCTCCTCCTCTGTCTCTCCTATCTTTCTCCTCCTCTGTCTCTCCTATCTTTCTCCTCCTCTGTCTCTCGTATCTTTCTCCTCCTCGGTCTCTCCTATCTTTCTCCTCCTCTGTCTCTCCTATCTTTCTCTGCCTCTGTCTCTCCTATCTTTCTCCTCCTCTGTCTCTCCTATCTTTCTCCTCCTCTGTCTCTCCTATCTTTCTCCTCCTCTGTCTCACCTATCTTTCTCCTCCTCTGTCTCTCCTATCTTTCTCCTCCTCTGTCTCTCCTATCTTTCTCTGCCTCTGTCTCTCCTATCTTTCTCCTCTTCTCTCTCCTATCTTTCTCCTCCTCTGTCTCTCCTATCTTTCTCCTCCTCTGTCTCTCCTATCTTTCTCCGCCTCTGTCTCTCCTATCTTTCTCCGCCTCTGTCTCTCCTATCTTTCTCCTCCTCTGTCTCTCCTATCTTTCTCTGCCTCTGTCTCTCCTATCTTTCTCCTCCTCTGTCTCTCCTATCTTTCTCCTCCTCTGTCTCTCCTATCTTTCTCCTCCTATGTCTCTCCTATCTTTCTCCTCCTCTGTCTCTCCTATCTTTCTCCTCCTCTGTCTCTCCTATCTTTCTCTGCCTCTGTCTCTCCTATCTTTCTCCTCCTCTGTCTCTCCTATCTTTCTCCTCCTCTGTCTCTCCTATCTTTCTCCTCCTATGTCTCTCCTATCTTTCTCCTCCTCTGTCTCTCCTATCTTTCTCCTCCTCTGTCTCTCCTATCTTTCTCTGCCTCTGTCTCTCCTATCTTTCTCCTCTTCTCCTATCTTTCTCCTCCTCTGTCTCTCCTATCTTTCTCCTCCTCTGTCTCTCCTATCTTTCTCCGCCTCTGTCTCTCCTATCTTTCTCCACCTCTGTCTCTCCTATCTTTCTCCTCCTCTGTCTCTCCTATCTTTCTCCTCCTCTGTCTCTCCTATCTTTCTCTGCCTCTGTCTCTCCTATCTTTCTCTGCCTCTGTCCCTCCTATCTTTCTCCTACTCTGTCTCTCCTATCTTTCTCTGCCTCTGTCTCTCCTATCTTTCTCTGCCTCTGTCTCTCCTATCTTTCTCCTCCTCTGTCTCTCCTATCTTCTCCTCCTCTGTCTCTCCTATCTTTCTCCTCCTCTGTCTCTCCTATCTTTCTCCTCCTCTGTCTCTCTTATCTTTCTCCTCCTCTGTCTCTCCTATCTTTCTCCGCCTCTGTCTCTCCTATCTTTCTCCGCCTCTGTCTCTCCTATCTTTCTCCTCCTCTGTCTCTCCTATCTTTCTCCTCCTCTGTGTCTCCTATCTTTCTCCTCCTCTGTCTCTCCTATCTTTCTCCTCCTCTGTCTCTCCTATCTTTCTCCTCCTCTGTCTCTCCTATCTTTCTCCTCCTCTCTCTCTCCTATCTTTCTCTGCCTGTGTCTCTCCTATCTTTCTCCTCCTCTGTCTCTCCTATCTTTCTCCTCCTCTGTCTCTCCTATCTTTCTCCTCCTCTGTCTCTCCTATCTTTCTCTGCCTCTGTCTCTCCTATCTTTCTCCTCCTCTGTCTCTCCTATCTTTCTCTGCCTCTGTCTCTCCTATCTATCTCTGCCTCTGTCTCTCCTATCCTTCTCCTCCTCTGTCTCTCCTATCTTCTCCTCCTCTGTCTTTCCTATCTTTCTCCTCCTCTGTCTCTCCTATCTTTCTCCTCCTCTGTCTCTCCTATCTTTCTCCTCCTCTGTCTCTCCTATCTTTCTCTGCCTCTGTCTCTCCTATCTTTCTCCTCCTCTGTCTCTCCTATCTTTCTCCGCCTCTGTCTCTCCTATCTTTCTCCGCCTGTCTCTCCTATCTTTCTCCACCTCTGTCTCTCCTATCTTTCTCTGCCTCTGTCTCTCCTATCTTTCTCTGCCTCTGTCTCTCCTATCTTTCTCTGCCTCTGTCTCTCCTATCTTTCTCTGCCTCTGTCTCTCCTATCTTTCTCCTCCTCTGTCTCTCCTATCTTTCTCTGCCTCTGTCTCTCCTATCTTTCTCCTCCTCTGTCTCTCCTATCTTTCTCCTCCTCTGTCTCTCCTATCTTTCTCCTCCTCTGTCTCTCCTATCTTTCTCCTCCTCTGTCTCTCCTATCTTTCTCCTCCTCTGTCTCTCCTATCTTTCTCTGCCTCTGTCTCTCCTATCTTTCTCCTCCTCTGTCTCTCCTATCTTTCTCCTCCTCTGTCTCTCCTATCTTTCTCCTCCTATGTCTCTCCTATCTTTCTCCTCCTCTGTCTCTCCTATCTTTCTCCTCCTCTGTCTCTCCTATCTTTCTCTGCCTCTGTCTCTCCTATCTTTCTCCTCTTCTCTCTCCTATCTTTCTCCTCCTCTGTCTCTCCTATCTTTCTCCTCCTCTGTCTCTCCTATCTTTCTCCGCCTCTGTCTCTCCTATCTTTCTCCACCTCTGTCTCTCCTATCTTTCTCCTCCTCTGTCTCTCCTATCTTTCTCCTCCTCTGTCTCTCCTATCTTTCTCTGCCTCTGTCTCTCCTATCTTTCTCTGCCTCTGTCCCTCCTATCTTTCTCCTCCTCTGTCTCTCCTATCTTTCTCTGCCTCTGTCTCTCCTATCTTTCTCTGCCTCTGTCTCTCCTATCTTTCTCCTCCTCTGTCTCTCCTATCTTCTCCTCCTCTGTCTCTCCTATCTTTCTCCTCCTCTGTCTCTCCTATCTTTCTCCTCCTCTGTCTCTCTTATCTTTCTCCTCCTCTGTCTCTCCTATCTTTCTCCGCCTCTGTCTCTCCTATCTTTCTCCGCCTCTGTCTCTCCTATCTTTCTCCTCCTCTGTCTCTCCTATCTTTCTCCTCCTCTGTCTCTCCTATCTTTCTCCTCCTCTGTCTCTCCTATCTTTCTCCTCCTCTGTCTCTCCTATCTTTCTCCTCCTCTGTCTCTCCTATCTTTCTCCTCCTCTCTCTCTCCTATCTTTCTCTGCCTGTGTCTCTCCTATCTTTCTCCTCCTCTGTCTCTCCTATCTTTCTCCTCCTCTGTCTCTCCTATCTTTCTCCTCCTCTGTCTCTCCTATCTTTCTCTTCCTCTGTCTCTCCTATCTTTCTCCTCCTCTGTCTCTCCTATCTTTCTCTGCCTCTGTCTCTCCTATCTATCTCTGCCTCTGTCTCTCCTATCCTTCTCCTCCTCTGTCTCTCCTATCTTCTCCTCCTCTGTCTTTCCTATCTTTCTCCTCCTCTGTCTCTCCTATCTTTCTCCTCCTCTGTCTCTCCTATCTTTCTCCGCCTCTGTCTCTCCTATCTTTCTCTGCCTCTGTCTCTCCTATCTTTCTCCGCCTCTGTCTCTCCTATCTTTCTCCTCCTCTGTCTCTCCTATCTTTCTCCGCCTCTGTCTCTCCTATCTTTCTCCTCCTCTGTCTCTCCTATCTTTCTCCTCCTCTGTCTCTCCTATCTTTCTCCTCCTCTGTCTCTCCTATCTTTCTCTGCCTCTGTCTCTCCTATCTTTCTCCGCCTCTGTCTCTCCTATCTTTCTCCGCTTCTGTCTCTCCTATCTTTCTCTGCCTCTGTCTCTCCTATCTTTCTCCGCCTCTGTCTCTCCTATCTTTCTCTGCCTCTGTCTCTCCTATCTTTCTCCTCCTCTGTCTCTCCTATCTTTCTCCTCCTCTGTCTCTCCTATCTTCTCCTCCTCTGTCTCTCCTATCTTTCTCTGCCTCTGTCTCTCCTATCTTTCTCCTCCTATGTCTCTCCTATCTTTGTCCGCCTCTGTCTCTCCTATCTTTCTCCGCCTCTGTCTCTCCTATCTTTCTCCTCCTCTGTCTCTCCTATCTTTCTCCTCCTCTGTCTCTCCTATCTTTCTCCTCTTCTGTCTCTCCTATCTTTCTCCTCCTCTGTCTCTCCTGTCTTTCTCCGCCTCTGTCTCTCCTGTCTTTCTCCGCCTGTCTCTCCTATCTTTCTCCGCCTCTGTCTCTCCTATCTTTCTCCTCCTCTGTCTCTCCTATCTTTCTCCTCCTGTCTCTCCTATCTTTCTCCTCCTCTGTCTCTCCTATCTTTCTCCTCCTCTGTCTCTCCTATCTTTCTCCTCCTCTGTCTCTCCTGTCTTTCTCTGCCTCTGTCTCTCCTATCTTTCTCTGCCTCTGTCTCTCCTATCTTTCTCCTCCTCTGTCTCTCCTATCTTTCTCCTCCTCTGTCTCTCCTATCTTTCTCCTCCTGTCTCTCCTATCTTTCTCTGCCTCTGTCTCTCCTATCTTTCTCTGCCTCTGTCTCTCCTATCTTTCTCTGCCTCTGTCTCTCCTATCTTTCTCCGCCTCTGTCTCTCCTATCTTTCTCCTCCTCTGTCTCTCCTATCTTTCTCCTCCTCTGTCTCTCCTATCTTTCTCTGCCTCTGTCTCTCCTATCTTTCTCCTCCTCTGTCTCTCCTATCTTTCTCCTCCTCTGTCTCTCCTATCTTTCTCCTCCTCTGTCTCTCCTATCTTTCTCCTCCTCTGTCTCTCCTATCTTTCTCTGCCTCTGTCTCTCCTATCTTTCTCCTCGTCTGTCTCTCCTATCTTTCTCCTCCTCTGTCTCTCCTATCTTTCTCCTCCTCTGTCTCTCCTTTCTCCTCCTCTGTCTCTCCTATCTTTCTCCTCCTCTGTCTCTCCTATCTTTCTCTGCCTCTGTCTCTCCTATCTTTCTCCTCTTCTCTCTCCTATCTTTCTCCTCCTCTGTCTCTCCTATCTTTCTCCACCTCTGTCTCTCCTATCTTTCTCCTCCTCTGTCTCTCCTATCTTTCTCCTCCTCTGTCTCTCCTATCTTTCTCTGCCTCTGTCTCTCCTATCTTTCTCTGCCTCTGTCTCTCCTATCTTTCTCCTCCTCTGTCTCTCCTATCTTTCTCTGCCTCTGTCTCTCCTATCTTTCTCTGCCTCTGTCTCTCCTATCTTTCTCCGCCTCTGTCTCTCCTATCTTTCTCCGCTTCTGTCTCTCCTATCTTTCTCCAGCCTCTGTCTCTCCTATCTTTCTCCATCTCTGTCTCTCCTATCTTTCTCTGCCTCTGTCTCTCCTATCTTTCTCCTCCTCTGTCTCTCCTATCTTCTCCTCCTCTGTCTCTCCTATCTTTCTCCTCCTCTGTCTCTCCTATCTTTCTCCTCCTCTGTCTCTCTTATCTTTCTCCTCCTCTGTCTCTCCTATCTTTCTCCGCCTCTGTCTCTCCTTTCTTTCTCCGCCTCTGTCTCTCCTATCTTTCTCCTCCTCTGTCTCTCCTATCTTTCTCCTCCTCTGTCTCTCCTATCTTTCTCCTCCTCTGTCTCTCCTATCTTTCTCCTCCTCTGTCTCTCCTATCTTTCTCTGCCTCTGTCTCTCCTATCTTTCTCCTCCTCTGTCTCTCCTATCTTTCTCCGCCTCTGTCTCTCCTATCTTTCTCCGCCTGTCTCTCCTATCTTTCTCCACCTCTGTCTCTCCTATCTTTCTCTGCCTCTGTCTCTCCTATATTTCTCTGCCTCTGTCTCTCCTATCTTTCTCCTCCTCTGTCTCTCCTATCTTTCTCCTCCTCTGTCTCTCCTATCTTTCTCTGCCTCTGTCTCTCCTATCTTTCTCTGCCTCTGTCTCTCCTATCTTTCTCTGCCTCTCTCTCCCCTATCTTTCTCCTCCTCTGTCTCTCCTATCTTTCTCCTCCTCTGTCTCTCCTATCTTTCTCCTCCTCTGTCTCTCCTATCTTTCTCTGCCTCTGTCTCTCCTATCTTTCTCCGCCTCTGTCTCTCCTATCTTTCTCTGCCTCTGTCTCTCCTATCTTTCTCCTCCTCTGTCTCTCCTATCTTTCTCCTCCTCTGTCTCTCCTATCTTTCTCCTCTCTGTCTCTCCTATCTTTCTCTGCCTCTGCCTCTCCTATCTTTCTCCTCCTCTGTCTCTTCTATCTTTCTCCTCCTCTGTCTCTCCTATCTTTCTCCGCCTCTGTCTCTCCTATCTTTCTCCTCCTCTGTCTCTCCTATCTTTCTCTGCCTCTGTCTCTCCTATCTTTCTCTGCCTCTGTCTCTCCTATCTTTCTCCTCCTCTGTCTCTCCTTTCTTTCTCTGCCTCTGTCTCTCCTATCTTTCTCTGCCTCTGTCTCTCCTATCTTTCTCCGCCTCTGTCTCTCCTATCTTTCTCCGCTTCTGTCTCTCCTATCTTTCTCCAGCCTCTGTCTCTCCTATCTTTCTCCTCCTCTGTCTCTCCTATCTTTCTCCTCCTCTGTCTCTCCTATCTTTCTCCTCCTCTGTATCTCCTATCTTTCTCCTCTCTGTCTCTCCTATCTTTCTCTGCCTCTGCCTCTCCTATCTTTCTCCTCCTCTGTCTCTCCTATCTTTCTCCGCCTCTGCCTCTCCTATCTTTCTCCGCCTCTGCCTCTCCTATCTTTCTCCTCCTCTGTCTCTCCTATCTTTCTCTGCCTCTGTCTCTCCTATCTTTCTCCTCCTCTGTCTCTCCTATCTTTCTCCTCCTCTGTCTCTCCTATCTTTCTCCGCATCTGTCTCTCCTATCTTTCTCCACCTCTGTCTCTCCTATCTTTCTCCGCCTCTGTCTCTCCTATCTTTCTCCGCCTCTGTCTCTCCTATCTTTCTCCGCCTCTGTCTCTCCTATCTTTCTCTGCCTCTGTCTCTCGTATCTTTCTCCTCCTCTGACTCTCCTATCTTTCTCCTCCTCTGTCTCTCCTATCTTTCTCTGCCTCTGTCTCTCCTATCTTTCTCCTCCTCTGTCTCTCCTATCTTTTCCGCCTCTGTCTCTCCTATCTTTCTCTGCCTCTGTCTCTCCTATCTTTCTCCGCCTCTGTCTCTCCTATCTTTCTCCTACTCTGTCTCTCCTATCTTTCTCCGCCTCTGTCTCTCCTATCTTTCTCCTCCTCTGTCTCTCCTATCTTTCTCTGCCTCTGTCTCTCCTATCTTTCTCCTCCTCTGTCTCTCCTATCTTTCTCTGCCTCTGTCTCTCCGATCTTACTCTGCCTCTGTCTCTCCTATCTTTCTCTGCCTCTGTCTCTCCTATCTTTCTCCTCCTCTGTCTCTCCTATCTTTCTCCTCCTCTGTCTCTCCTATCGTTCTCTGCCTCTGTCTCTCCTATCTTTCTCCTCCTCTGTCTCTCCTATCTTTCTCTGCCTCTGTCTCTCCTATCTTTCTCCTCCTCTGTCTCTCCTATCTTTCTCTGCCTCTGTCTCTCCTATCTTTCTCTGCCTCTGTCTCTCCTATCTTTCTCTGCCTCTGTCTCTCTTATCTTTCTCCGCCTCTGTCTCTCCTATCTTTCTCCGCCTCTGTCTCTCCTATCTTTCTCTGCCTTTGTCTCTCCTATCTTTCTCCTCCTCTGTCTCTCCTATCTTTCTCCTCCTCTGTCTCTCCTATCTTTCTCTGCCTCTGTCTCTCCTATCTTTCTCTGCCTCTGTCTCTCCTATCTTTCTCCTCCTCTGTCTCTCCTATATTTCTCCGCCTCTGTCTCTCCTATCTTTCTCCGCCTCTGTCTCTCCTATCTTTCTCCGCCTCTGTCTCTCCTATCTTTCTCCGCCTCTGTCTCTCGTATCTTTCTCCTCCTCTGTCTCTCCTATCTTTCTCCTCCTCTGTCTCTCCTATCTTTCTCTGCCTCTGTCTCTCCTATCTTTTTCCTCCTCTGTCTCTCCTATCTTTTCCGCCTCTGTCTCTCCTATCTTTCTCTGCCTCTGTCTCTCCTATCTTTCTCCGCCTCTGTCTCTCCTATCTTTCTCCTACTCTGTCTCTCCTATCTTTCTCCGCCTCTGTCTCTCCTATCTTTCTCCTCCTCTGTCTCTCCTATCTTTCTCTGCCTCTGTCTCTCCTATCTTTCTCCTCCTCTATCTCTCCTATCTTTCTCTGCCTCTGTCTCTCCTATCTTACTCTGCCTCTGTCTCTCCTATCTTTCTCTGCCTCTGTCTCTCCTATCTTTCTCCTCCTCTGTCTCTCCTATCTTTCTCCTCCTCTGTCTCTCCTATCGTTCTCTGCCTCTGTCTCTCCTATCTTTCTCCTCCTCTGTCTCTCCTATCTTTCTCTGCCTCTGTCTCTCCTATCTTTCTCCTCCTCTGTCTCTCCTATCTTTCTCTGCCTCTGTCTCTCCTATCTTTCTCTGCCTCTGTCTCTCCTATCTTTCTCTGCCTCTGTCTCTCCTATCTTTCTCCGCCTCTGTCTCTCCTATCTTTCTCCGCCTCTGTCTCTCCTATCTTTCTCTGCCTTTGTTTCTCCTATCTTTCTCCTCCTCTGTCTCTCCTATCTTTCTCCTCCTCTGTCTCTCCTATCTTTCTCTGCCTCTGTCTCTCCTATCTTTCTCCTCCTGTGTCTCTCCTATCTTTCTCCTCCTCTGTCTCTCCTATCTTTCTCCTACTCTGTCTCTCCTATCTTTCTCCGCCTCTGTCTCTCCTATCATTCTCCTCCTCTGTCTCTCCTATCTTTCTCTGCCTCTGTCTCTCCTATCTTTCTCCTCCTCTGTCTCTCCTATCTTTCTCCTACTCTGTCTCTCCTATCTTTCTCCTACTCTGTCTCTCCTATCTTTCTCCGCCTCTGTCTCTCCTATCTTTCTCCTCCTCTGTCTCTCCTATCTTTCTCTGCCTCTGTCTCTCCTATCTTTCTCCTCCTCTATCTCTCCTATCTTTCTCTGCCTCTGTCTCTCCTATCTTACTCTGCCTCTGTCTCTCCTATCTTTCTCTGCCTCTGTCTCTCCTATCTTTCTCCGCCTCTGTCTCTCCTATCTTTCTCCGCCTCTGTCTCTCCTATCTTTCTCTGCCTTTGTCTCTCCTATCTTTCTCCTCCTCTGTCTCTCCTATCTTTCTCCTCCTCTGTCTCTCCTATCTTTCTCTGCCTCTGTCTCTCCTATCTTTCTCTGCCTCTGTCTCTCCTATCTTTCTCCTCCTCTGTCTCTCCTATCTTTCTCCTCCTCTGTCTCTCCTATCTTTCTCTGCCTCTGTCTCTCCTATCTTTCTCTGCCTGTCTCTCCTATCTTTCTCTGCCTGTCTCTCCTATCTTTCTCCTCCTCTGTCTCTCCTATCTTTCTCCTCCTCTGTCTCTCCTATCTTTCTCCTCCTCTGTCTCTCCTATCTTTCTCCTCGTCTGTCTCTCCTATCTTTCTCCTCCTCTGTCTCTCCTATCTTTCTCCTCCTCAGTCTCTCCTATCTTTCTCTGCCTCTGTCTCTCCTATCTTTCTCTGCCTCTGTCTCTCCTATCTTTCTCCGCCTCTGTCTCTCCTATCTTTCTCTGCCTCTGTCTCTCCTATCTTTCTCTGCCTCTGTCTCTCCTATCTTTCTCCTCCTCTGTCTCTCCTATCTTTCTCTGCCTCTGTCTCTCCTATCTTTCTCTGCCTCTGACTCTCCTATCTTTCTCCGCCTCAGTCTTTCCTATCTTTTTCCTCCTCTGTCTCTCCTATCTTTCTCCTCCTCTGTCTCTCCTATCTTTCTCCTCCTCTGTCTCTCCTATCTTTCTCTGCCTCTGTCTCTCCTATCTTTCTCCTCCTCTGTCTCTCCTATCTTTCTCCTGCTCTGTCTCTCCTATCTTTCTCTGCCTCTGTCTCTCCTATCTTTCTCCTCCTCTGTCTCTCCTATCTTTCTCCTCCTCTGTCTCTCCTATCTTTCTCCTCCTCTGTCTCTCCTATCTTTCTCCGCCTCTGTCTCTCCTATCTTTCTCAGCCTCTGTCTCTCCTATCTTTCTCCTCCTCTGTCTCTCCTATCTTTCTCCTCCTCTGTCTCTCCTATCTTTCTCCTCCTCTGTCTCTCCTATCTTTTTCTGCCTCTGTCTCTCCTATCTTTCTCCTCCTCTGTCTCTATCTTTTTCCTCCTCTGTCTCTCCTATCTTTCTCTGCGTCTGTCTCTCCTATCTTTCTCCTCCTCTGTCTCTCCTATTTTTCTCTGCCTCTGTCTCTCCTATCTTTCTCTGCCTCTGTCTCACCTATCTTTCTCCTCCTCTGTCTCTCCTATCTTTCTCCTCCTCTGTCTCTCCTATCTTTCTCTGCCTCTGCCTCTCCTATCTTTCTCCTCCTCTGTATCTCCTATCTTTCTCCTAATCTGTCTCTCCTATCTTTCTCTGCCTCTGTCTCTCCTATCTTTCTACGCCTCTGTCTCTCCTATCTTTCTCCGCCTCTGTCTCTCCTATCTTTCTCCGCCTCTGTCTCTCCTATCTTTCTCCGCCTCTGTCTCTCCTATCTTTCTCTGCCTCTGTCTCTCCTATCTTTCTCTGCCTCTGTCTCTCCTATCTTTCTCAACCTCTGTCTCTCCCATCTTTCTCTGCCTCTGTCTCTCCTATCTTTCTCCTCCTCTGTCTCTCCTATCTTTCTCCTCCTCTGTCTCTCCTATCTTTCTCTGCCTCTGTCTCTCCTATCTTTCTCCGCCTCTGTCTCTCCTATCTTTCTCTGCCTCTGTCTCTCCTATCTTTCTCTGCCTCTGTCTCTCCTATCTTTCTCTACCTCTGTCTCTCCCATCTTTCTCTGCCTCTGTCTCTCCTATCTTTCTCCTCCTCTGTCTCTCCTATCTTTCTCCTCCTCTGTCTCTCCTATCTTTCTCTGCCTCTGTCTCTCCTATCTTTCTCCTCCTCTGTCTCTCCTATCTTTCTCTGCCTCTGTCTCTCCTATCTTTCTCTGCCTCTGTCTCTCCTATCTTTCTCCTCCTCTGTCTCTCCTATCTTTCTCCTCCTCTGTCTCTCCTATCTTTCTCTGCCTCTGTCTCTCCTATCTTTCTCCTCCTCTGTCTCTCCTATCTTTCTCTGCCTCTGTCTCTCCTATCTTTCTCCTCCTCTGTCTCTCCTATCTTTCTCCTCCTCTGTCTCTCCTATCTTTCTCTGCCTCTGTCTCTCTTATCTTTCTCCGCCTCTGTCTCTCCTATATTTCTCTGCCTCTGTCTCTCCTATCTTTCTCTGCCTCTGCCTCTCCCATCTTTCTCCTCCTCTGTCTCTCCTATCTTTCTCTGCCTCTGTCTCTCCTATCTTTCTCTTCCTCTGCCTCTCCTATCTTTCTCTTCTTCTGTCTCTCCTATCTTTCTCTTCCTCTGTCTCTCCTATCTTTCTCTTCTTCTGTCTCTCCTATCTTTCTCTTCCTCTGCCTCTCCTATCTTTCTCTTCCTGTCTTCCATCTTCTAGCAAAGAAAAAAAAAAGCAAAAAAGAATGAAGAATTGGCTGGAATTGTACTGGTACAACACCACAACACCCCAGCAATAATCCTGGTAGAAAAAATAAGGTAAGGTATGCTGACATCTATCATGTGAGATAGAAAATTAAATTCTTATGACAACAACAGTCTTATAAATCAGCGTTTCTCCAATAAACTGATTTGGCTGAAAAAGATAACTGTTTATTGATTGATAAAGACAGTGTATTTTACTCTAATGAACAAACAAGAAGCAAAAATAAGTCCTTATATTCTGACAACAGAATGGTGGTTACGAGAGGAAAGGCCAGAATTTCTGGTAAGGTGGAAAAAAAAAAAAATCACTGTCTGAAGGTTGGTGATTCTGAATGGAGAAAAAAATTTACAAGCTGCCAAGGAAAAGAAGAAAGTGACTTGCAAAGGTAGCATAGTCACACACGCACCAGACTTTTCAGCAGGAACGATGGAGGCCAGAGATGGTTTAGTCAAGGAGTCAAAGACAACAGCATACTCCCAGAGCAAGAGAAACATTAGGGAAGAAGACCAGAGTGCTCTGAACCCAAATTCCATCAAGACCCAGAGGGAAGAGGGAAAAAGGAAGGCCATCCGGAAGCAGCAGCAAGTGGAGGTGTGGCTAGAAGGGCTCACACTAGGGCCATCGCACATCTTTCTCCGCCTCTGTCTCTCCTATCTTTCTCCTCCTCAGTCTCTCCTATCTTTCTCCGCCTCTGTCTCTCCTATCTTTCTCCTCCTCTGTCTCTCCTATCTTTCTCCTCCTCTGTCTCTATCTTTCTCCTCCTCTGTCTCTCCTATCTTTCTCTGCCTCTGTCTCTCCTATCTTTCTCTGCCTCTGTCTCTCCTATCTTTCTCCGCCTCTGTCTCTCCTATCTTTCTCTGCCTCTGTCTCTCCTATCTATCTCTGCCTCTGTCTCTCCTATCTTTCTCCTCCTCTGTCTCTCCTATCTTCTCCTCCTCTGTCTCTCCTATCTTTCTCCTCCTCGGTCTCTCCTATATTTCTCCTCCTCTGTCTCTCCTATCTTTCTCCTCCTCTGTCTCTCCTATCTTTCTCTGCCTCTGTCTCTCCTATCTTTCTCCTCCTCTGTCTCTCCTATCTTTCTCTGCCTCTGTCTCTCCTATCTTTCTCCGCCTCTGACTCTCCTATCTTTCCCCGCCTCTGTCTCTCCTATCTTTCTCTGCCTCTGTCTCTCCTATCATTCTCCTCCTCTGTCTCTCCTATCTTTCTCCACTTCTGACTCTCCTATCTTTCTCCACCTCTGTCTCTCCTATCTTTCTCCGCCTCTGTCTCTCCTATCTTTCTCCGCCTCTGTCTCTCCTATCTTTCTCTGCCTCTGTCTCTCCTATCTTCTCTTCCTCTGTCTCTCTTATCTTTCTCTGCCTCTGTCTCTCCTATCTTTCTCCTCCTCTGTCTCTATCTTTCTCCTCCTCTGTCTCTCCTATCTTTCTCCGCCTCTGTCTCTCCTATCTTTCTCTGCCTCTGTCTCTCCTATCTTTCTCTGCCTCTGTCTCTCCTATCTTTCTCCGCCTCTGTCTCTCCTATCTTTCTCCTCCTCTGTCTCTCCTATCTTTCTCCTCCTCTGTCTCTCCTATCTTTCTCCTCCTCTGTCTCTCCTATCTTTCTCTGCCTCTGTCTCTCCTATCTTTCTCCTCCTCTGTCTCTCCTATCTTTCTCCTCCTCTGTCTCTCCTATCTTTCTCCTCCTCTGTCTCTCCTATCTTTCTCTGCCTCTGTCTCTCCTATCTTTCTCCGCCTCTGTCTCTCCTATCTTTCTCCGCTTCTGTCTCTCCTATCTTTCTCCTCCTCTGTCTCTCCTATCTTTCTCTGCCTCTGTCTCTCCTATCTTTCTCCGCCTCTGACTCTCCTATCTTTCCCCGCCTCTGTCTCTCCTATCTTTCTCTGCCTCTGTCTCTCCTATCTTTCTCCTCCTCTGTCTCTCCTATCTTTCTCCGCTTCTGACTCTCCTATCTTTCTCCACCTCTGTCTCTCCTATCTTTCTCCGCCTCTGTCTCTCCTATCTTTCTCCGCCTCTGTCTCTCCTATCTTTCTCCTCCTCTGTCTCTCCTATCTTCTCTTCCTCTGTCTCTCTTATCTTTCTCTGCCTCTGTCTCTCCTATCTTTCTCCTCCTCTGTCTCTATCTTTCTCCTCCTCTATCTCTCCTATCTTTCTCCGCCTCTGTCTCTCCTATCTTTCTCTGCCTCTGTCTCTCCTATCTTTCTCTGCCTCTGTCTCTCCTATCTTTCTCCGCCTCTGTCTCTCCTATCTTTCTCCTCCTCTGTCTCTCCTATCTTTCTCCTCCTCTGTCTCTCCTATCTTTCTCCTCCTCTGTCTCTCCTATCTTTCTCCTCCTCTGTCTCTCCTATCTTTCTCTGCCTCTGTCTCTCCTATCTTTCTCCGCCTCTGTCTCTCCTATCTTTCTCCGCTTCTGTCTCTCCTATCTTTCTCTGCCTCTGTCTCTCCTATCTTTCTCCGCCTCTGTCTCTCCTATCTTTCTCTGCCTCTGTCTCTCCTATCTTTCCCCTCCTCTGTCTCTCCTATCTTTCTCCTCCTCTGTCTCTCCTATCTTCTCCTCCTCTGTCTCTCCTATCTTTCTCCAGCCTCTGTCTCTCCTATCTTTCTCCTCCTCTGTCTCTCCTATCTTTCTCCTCCTCTGTCTCTCCTATCTTTCTCCTCCTCTGTCTCTCCTATCTTTCTCCTCTCTGTCTCTCCTATCTTTCTCTGCCTCTGCCTCTCCTATCTTTCTCCTCCTCTGTCTCTCCTATCTTTCTCTGCCTCTGCCTCTCCTATCTTTCTCCGCCTCTGCCTCTCCTATCTTTCTCCTCCTCTGTCTCTCCTATCTTTCTCTGCCTCTGTCTCTCCTATCTTTCTCCTCCTCTGTCTCTCCTATCTTTCTCCTCCTCTGTCTCTCCTATCTTTCTCCGCATCTGTCTCTCCTATCTTTCTCCACCTCTGTCTCTCCTATCTTTCTCCGCCTCTGTCTCTCCTATCTTTCTCCGCCTCTGTTTCTCCTATCT
Source organism: Erinaceus europaeus (assembly GCF_950295315.1). Taxonomy (NCBI): domain Eukaryota; kingdom Metazoa; phylum Chordata; class Mammalia; order Eulipotyphla; family Erinaceidae; genus Erinaceus; species Erinaceus europaeus. The sequence goes on along the minus strand of NW_026647672.1, from coordinate 83,040 downwards.
TTCTCCGCCTCTGTCTCTCCTATCTTTCTCCGCCTCTGTCTCTCGTATCTTTCTCCTCCTCTGTCTCTCCTATCTTTCTCCTCCTCTGTCTCTCCTATCTTTCTCTGCCTCTGTCTCTCCTATCTTTCTCCTCCTCTGTCTCTCCTATCTTTTCCGCCTCTGTCTCTCCTATCTTTCTCTGCCTCTGTCTCTCCTATCTTTCTCCGCCTCTGTCTCTCCTATCTTTCTCCTTTCTGTCTCTCCTATCTTTCTCCGCCTCTGTCTCTCCTATCTTTCTCTGCCTCTGTCTCTCCTATCTTTCTCCTCCTCTGTCTCTCCTATCTTTCTCTGCCTCTGTCTCTCCGATCTTACTCTGCCTCTGTCTCTCCTATCTTTCTCTGCCTCTGTCTCTCCTATCTTTCTCCTCCTCTGTCTCTCCTATCTTTCTCCTCCTCTGTCTCTCCTATCGTTCTCTGCCTCTGTCTCTCCTATCTTTCTCCTCCTCTGTCTCTCCTATCTTTCTCTGCCTCTGTCTCTCCTATCTTTCTCCTCCTCTGTCTCTCCTATCTTTCTCTGCCTCTGTCTCTCCTATCTTTCTCTGCCTCTGTCTCTCCTATCTTTCTCTGCCTCTGTCTCTCTTATCTTTCTCCGCCTCTGTCTCTCCTATCTTTCTCCGCCTCTGTCTCTCCTATCTTTCTCTGCCTTTGTTTCTCCTATCTTTCTCCTCCTCTGTCTCTCCTATCTTTCTCCTCCTCTGTCTCTCCTATCTTTCTCTGCCTCTGTCTCTCCTATCTTTCTCTGCCTCTGTCTCTCCTATCTTTCTCCTCCTCTGTCTCTCCTATATTTCTCTGCCTCTGTCTCTCCTATCTTTCTCCGCCTCTGTCTCTCCTATCTTTCTCCGCCTCTGTCTCTCCTATCTTTCTCCGCCTCTGTCTCTCGTATCTTTCTCCTCCTCTGTCTCTCCTATCTTTCTCCTCCTCTGTCTCTCCTATCTTTCTCTGCCTCTGTCTCTCCTATCTTTTTCCTCCTCTGTCTCTCCTATCTTTTCCGCCTCTGTCTCTCCTATCTTTCTCTGCCTCTGTCTCTCCTATCTTTCTCCGCCTCTGTCTCTCCTATCTTTCTCCTACTCTGTCTCTCCTATCTTTCTCCGCCTCTGTCTCTCCTATCTTTCTCCTCCTCTGTCTCTCCTATCTTTCTCTGCCTCTGTCTCTCCTATCTTTCTCCTCCTCTATCTCTCCTATCTTTCTCTGCCTCTGTCTCTCCTATCTTACTCTGCCTCTGTCTCTCCTATCTTTCTCTGCCTCTGTCTCTCCTATCTTTCTCCTCCTCTGTCTCTCCTATCTTTCTCCTCCTCTGTCTCTCCTATCGTTCTCTGCCTCTGTCTCTCCTATCTTTCTCCTCCTCTGTCTCTCCTATCTTTCTCTGCCTCTGTCTCTCCTATCTTTCTCCTCCTCTGTCTCTCCTATCTTTCTCTGCCTCTGTCTCTCCTATCTTTCTCTGCCTCTGTCTCTCCTATCTTTCTCTGCCTCTGTCTCTCCTATCTTTCTCCGCCTCTGTCTCTCCTATCTTTCTCCGCCTCTGTCTCTCCTATCTTTCTCTGCCTTTGTTTCTCCTATCTTTCTCCTCCTCTGTCTCTCCTATCTTTCTCCTCCTCTGTCTCTCCTATCTTTCTCTGCCTCTGTCTCTCCTATCTTTCTCCTCCTCTGTCTCTCCTATCTTTCTCCTCCTCTGTCTCTCCTATCTTTCTCCTACTCTGTCTCTCCTATCTTTCTCCGCCTCTGTCTCTCCTATCTTTCTCCTCCTCTGTCTCTCCTATCTTTCTCTGCCTCTGTCTCTCCTATCTTTCTCCTCCTCTGTCTCTCCTATCTTTCTCCTACTCTGTCTCTCCTATCTTTCTCCTACTCTGTCTCTCCTATCTTTCTCCGCCTCTGTCTCTCCTATCTTTCTCCTCCTCTGTCTCTCCTATCTTTCTCTGCCTCTGTCTCTCCTATCTTTCTCCTCCTCTATCTCTCCTATCTTTCTCTGCCTCTGTCTCTCCTATCTTACTCTGCCTCTGTCTCTCCTATCTTTCTCTGCCTCTGTCTCTCCTATCTTTCTCCGCCTCTGTCTCTCCTATCTTTCTCCGCCTCTGTCTCTCCTATCTTTCTCTGCCTTGTTTCTCCTATCTTTCTCCTCCTCTGTCTCTCCTATCTTTCTCCTCCTCTGTCTCTCCTATCTTTCTCTGCCTCTGTCTCTCCTATCTTTCTCTGCCTCTGTCTCTCCTATCTTTCTCCTCCTCTGTCTCTCCTATCTTTCTCCTCCTCTGTCTCTCCTATCTTTCTCTGCCTCTGTCTCTCCTATCTTTCTCTGCCTGTCTCTCCTATCTTTCTCTGCCTGTCTCTCCTATCTTTCTCCTCCTCTGTCTCTCCTATCTTTCTCCTCCTCTGTCTCTCCTATCTTTCTCCTCCTCTGTCTCTCCTATCTTTCTCCTCGTCTGTCTCTCCTATCTTTCTCCTCCTCTGTCTCTCCTATCTTTCTCCTCCTCAGTCTCTCCTATCTTTCTCTGCCTCTGTCTCTCCTATCTTTCTCTGCCTCTGTCTCTCCTATCTTTCTCCGCCTCTGTCTCTCCTATCTTTCTCTGCCTCTGTCTCTCCTATCTTTCTCTGCCTCTGTCTCTCCTATCTTTCTCCTCCTCTGTCTCTCCTATCTTTCTCTGCCTCTGTCTCTCCTATCTTTCTCTGCCTCTGTCTCTCCTATCTTTCTCCGCCTCAGTCTTTCCTATCTTTTTCCTCCTCTGTCTCTCCTATCTTTCTCCTCCTCTGTCTCTCCTATCTTTCTCCTCCTCTGTCTCTCCTATCTTTCTCTGCCTCTGTCTCTCCTATCTTTCTCCTCCTCTGTCTCTCCTATCTTTCTCCTGCTCTGTCTCTCCTATCTTTCTCTGCCTCTGTCTCTCCTATCTTTCTCCTCCTCTGTCTCTCCTATCTTTCTCCTCCTCTGTCTCTCCTATCTTTCTCCTCCTCTGTCTCTCCTATCTTTCTCCGCCTCTGTCTCTCCTATCTTTCTCAGCCTCTGTCTCTCCTATCTTTCTCCTCCTCTGTCTCTCCTATCTTTCTCCTCCTCTGTCTCTCCTATCTTTCTCCTCCTCTGTCTCTCCTATCTTTTTCTGCCTCTGTCTCTCCTATCTTTCTCCTCCTCTGTCTCTATCTTTTTCCTCCTCTGTCTCTCCTATCTTTCTCTGCGTCTGTCTCTCCTATCTTTCTCCTCCTCTGTCTCTCCTATTTTTCTCTGCCTCTGTCTCTCCTATCTTTCTCTGCCTCTGTCTCTCCTATCTTTCTCCTCCTCTATCTCTCCTATCTTTCTCCTCCTCTGTCTCTCCTATCTTTCTCCTCCTCTGTCTCTCCTATCTTTCTCTGCCTCTGCCTCTCCTATCTTTCTCCTCCTCTGTATCTCCTATCTTTCTCCTAATCTGTCTCTCCTATCTTTCTCCGCCTCTGTCTCTCCTATCTTTCTCCGCCTCTGTCTCTCCTATCTTTCTCCGCCTCTGTCTCTCCTATCTTTCTCCGCCTCTGTCTCTCCTATCTTTCTCCGCCTCTGTCTCTCCTATCTTTCTCTGCCTCTGTCTCTCCTATCTTTCTCTGCCTCTGTCTCTCCTATCTTTCTCTACCTCTGTCTCTCCCATCTTTCTCTGCCTCTGTCTCTCCTATCTTTCTCCTCCTCTGTCTCTCCTATCTTTCTCCTCCTCTGTCTCTCCTATCTTTCTCTGCCTCTGTCTCTCCTATCTTTCTCCGCCTCTGTCTCTCCTATCTTTCTCTGCCTCTGTCTCTCCTATCTTTCTCTGCCTCTGTCTCTCCTATCTTTCTCTACCTCTGTCTCTCCCATCTTTCTCTGCCTCTGTCTCTCCTATCTTTCTCCTCCTCTGTCTCTCCTATCTTTCTCCTCCTCTGTCTCTCCTATCTTTCTCTGCCTCTGTCTCTCCTATCTTTCTCCTCCTCTGTCTCTCCTATCTTTCTCTGCCTCTGTCTCTCCTATCTTTCTCCTCCTCTGTCTCTCCTATCTTTCTCCTCCTCTGTCTCTCCTATCTTTCTCCTCCTCTGTCTCTCCTATCTTTCTCTGCCTCTGTCTCTCCTATCTTTCTCCTCCTCTGTCTCTCCTATCTTTCTCTGCCTCTGTCTCTCCTATCTTTCTCCTCCTCTGTCTCTCCTATCTTTCTCCTCCTCTGTCTCTCCTATCTTTCTCTGCCTCTGTCTCTCTTATCTTTCTCCGCCTCTGTCTCTCCTATATTTCTCTGCCTCTGTCTCTCCTATCTTTCTCTGCCTCTGCCTCTCCCATCTTTCTCCTCCTCTGTCTCTCCTATCTTTCTCTGCCTCTGTCTCTCCTATCTTTCTCTTCCTCTGCCTCTCCTATCTTTCTCTTCTTCTGTCTCTCCTATCTTTCTCTTCCTCTGTCTCTCCTATCTTTCTCTTCTTCTGTCTCTCCTATCTTTCTCTTCCTCTGCCTCTCCTATCTTTCTCTTCCTGTCTTCCATCTTCTAGCAAAGAAAAAAAAAAGCAAAAAAGAATGAAGAATTGGCTGGAATTGTACTGGTACAACACCACAACACCCCAGCAATAATCCTGGTAGAAAAAATAAGGTAAGGTATGCTGACATCTATCATGTGAGATAGAAAATTAAATTCTTATGACAACAACAGTCTTATAAATCAGCGTTTCTCCAATAAACTGATTTGGCTGAAAAAGATAACTGTTTATTGATTGATAAAGACAGTGTATTTTACTCTAATGAACAAACAAGAAGCAAAAATAAGTCCTTATATTCTGACAACAGAATGGTGGTTACGAGAGGAAAGGCCAGAATTTCTGGTAAGGTGGAAAAAAAAAAAATCACTGTCTGAAGGTTGGTGATTCTGAATGGAGAAAAAAATTTACAAGCTGCCAAGGAAAAGAAGAAAGTGACTTGCAAAGGTAGCATAGTCACACACGCACCAGACTTTTCAGCAGGAACGATGGAGGCCAGAGATGGTTTAGTCAAGGAGTCAAAGACAACAGCATACTCCCAGAGCAAGAGAAACATTAGGGAAGAAGACCAGAGTGCTCTGAACCCAAATTCCATCAAGACCCAGAGGGAAGAGGGAAAAAGGAAGGCCATCCGGAAGCAGCAGCAAGTGGAGGTGTGGCTAGAAGGGCTCACACTAGGGCCATCGCACATGGCGATCTGTATGTTTTACTGGATAAGCGATCTAACTTTTTGAAAGAAATCTACTTAAGAATACACACCACGTGAAAAAATCATGTTGAGTGAAATAAGTCAGAAACAGAAGGATGAATATGGGATGATCCCACTCTCAGGCCGAAGTTGAAAAACAAGATCAGAAAACACAGGGGAGTCGGGCGGTAGCGCAGCGGGCTAAGCGCAGGTGGCGCAAAGCACAAGGACCGGCATAAGGATCCCGGTTCGAACCCCGGCTCCCCACCTGCAGGGGAGTCGCTTCACAGGCGGTGAAGCAGGTCTGCAGGTGTCTGTCTTTCTCTCCCCCTCTCTGTCTCCCCCTCCTCTCTCCATTTCTCTCTGTCCTATCCAACAACGACAACAACAATAATAACCACAACAATAAAACAACAAGAGCAAGAAAAGGGAATAAATAAATAAAATAAAATATTAAAAAAAAATGAAAAGAAAACACAAGTCGAACCTGAACTGGAATTGGAGTACTGCACCTAAGTAAAAGTCTCTGGGGTGGGTGGGTGGGTGGGGAGAATACAGGTCCATGAAAGATGATGAATGACATAGTGGGGGTTGTATTGTTAAATGGGAATCTGGGGAATGTTATGCGTGTACAAACTATTGTATTTACTGTTGAATGTAAAACATTAATTCCCCAATAAAGAAATAAATTATAAAAAAAATAAAAATAAATAAAGAGTACAAACAACAACAAAAAAGAATACACACCATGACTTCAAAAACACGTATTAGCAAGAATTTTTTGATGGAACTGCTCAGCACCAATGTAGGCAGAGAAAAAGAACTTTTTTTTTTTTTTGTTAGCTGCCAGAGTTATCATGGGGCCCCACACCTGCACTATTCCAACACCCTGATAGACTTTATTTTGTCCAAAATATATAAAAAAAGACCATATGTGTTATTACCAAATGCTTTTTGTTCACCTGAGATAATTCAGTGATTTTTGCCCTTTGCTATATTAATATGGCATATTACATTAATTTTCTGATACTATATCAATATTTTAAAGTCTTGGACCCTATCATAGGGTGGGGGAAATAGCATAATGATTATGCAAACATTCTCTAATGTCTGAGACTCCAAGGTCTCAGGTTCAATTCCCCACACCACTCACCATAAGCTAGAGCTGAGTAGTGCTCTCGTAAAAAAAAAAAAAAAAAAATCTGTAGAGTTAAAAAAATTTTGTTTGTTTTTTTTATATATATATGTATTTATTTATCCCCGTTTGTTGCCCTTGTTTTTTATTGTTGTAGTTTATTTGGTTCTTTTATGATGGTAAAAGGATTGAACCTTGGACTTTGGAGCCTCAGCTATGAGAGTCTGTGAATAACCATTATGCTGTCTTCCCTGGCCCTAACCTAGTGGTTCTATTTCTACAAGTAATGAAAAATAAATAAATGTCTTAGGCATAAAGAAAAGTGATTATGGACCACTGAGTAGCTCACTTAGACAATGTGCTGTGCTGCCATGTGCTGGACTCAGGTTTGAGCCGAGCCCCCACCACACTGAAGAAGATTTGGTGATTATTACCGCAACTATATGAAATAGAAAAAATGGTGGCCTGGGAGGGAGTGCAGTGGATAAAGCTTTGGACTCTCAAGTTTGAGGTCCTGAGTGCATGTGGGTAAGAATGATGCTCTGGTGCAATCTCTCCCTCTCCTGGAGGACAATGACATCAATAACAACAATAATAACTACTACAACAATAAAAACAACAAGGGCAACAAAAGGGAATAAATAAATATTTAAAAAAAAAAAAAAAAAGGAGGCTAGGGAGCTAGTTCAGCTTCCATGCCTGGGGTACTGAAGGTCTCAGATTCGATACTTGGCACTACCCAGCCAGAACTAAGCAGTGCTTTTATCTCAGTTGGGGGGTGAGCGTCTCTGCCTCTGTCTCTGCCTGTCTCTCTCTTTCAAAATAAGTTAAAGGGCAGCAAAATATCTTTCCTGAATAGTTCACCTGATTTGCCATGTACACAATCCAGGCTTTGAGCCGGGCCCATTGCATGTGTCCCCCTGCACCCCCAAACCTGGCAAAGTCCACCTGGAGTGGTAAAGCCTCAACAAGTAAATAAATCTCTAAAATACGCTAGTGGTTAATCCTGGCAAAATGTACCTCTGTGACAATAAAGGAAGTTAACATTTCCTCAATACTGTCATATTGGAGTTGGAACAAAAGAAAATGGCTAACTGAAATGTGTCATTATGTGTCTGATACAGATCACTGCAAAGAATCAGTAACAATACGAGGGAGAGCGGGATTCAAGGAAGGTAAGCTGTAAACTATATACCCGAATACAAACTTAAAACAACACACAGCAGAACCTCTTAGGAGCTGGACGATGGTTCACTTAGTAGAGTGACCACTGTGTCATGACTGAGGCCCAGGTCTGAACTCCCCATCACCACACACAGAGCACCCTGATGGCAGACTAGTGCTGCCCTGCTTCTCCTTCTACGCTCCGTCTCCCTACCTCTATCTGGAATTTTAAACAGTCTGCCAGGAGATCTAGATCCACTAGCTATGAAGTCTAGAGGACAAACAAATAACAATCCCTCGGCACACAGAAAAGTCTACAAAGTCATTACGTGGGAATTCCCCTGCACACAAGTAGTGGGTTTAGGGAAGTATTTATTCTTTCTAGTATTCTGTTTCCTCAAATAAGTATTACTTCATTAATCAGGGGGGGAAAAGAGTGATGAAATAGAGGTGAGAATGAATGAATCCTTACCTAAGGAGGTCACATTCCCATAGTTCTCCAATATCACGTCCCAGTACAAGGCTCTCTGAGCTGGGGCCAGACACGCCCATTCCTCAGGAGTGAAGCACACGGAGACCTCCTCAAACATCACCAACTCCTGAAGCAACAGTGTGTGAGCTCTTCTTCTGAAGGGGGTTCCTTCCACCTCCAGGGAAGGGGCACTCTGTGATGCCATAGAGTGGGCAAGGGCAGGCACGGAGGCCCGGGTCACACAAGGAAAGCCGAGTTTCCAAACGCAGAGACCTTCACGTAGCGGCGAGCAAAAACTGGCCTGAGCAAAGCACTTCAGGTACAAGCAGGGACTGTGGAGCGGAGAGAGGACGGCACATCTTACCTGGGGCTGTGCTGTCAGAAGCTTAAGTGCCATTAATCAATTTCTTGGGTTCTCTTCCTGGGAGAGGGCAGAAGTCTCAGGGACAGGAGGATCTGTAGGAGCAGAAAAAAAAACTGTCTGTGAGGTTACCACTGTTCCTGCCCGCTCCCAGTCCAGGATCGTCATCTTAAAAAAAAACAGACACGCACATGCACACGCACACACACAGGCTTAGGAGGTGGTGCAGAGGATAAAAAGCTGGAATTTCTTTATTTTTTGTTTGTTTGCTTGTTTTTAAGATTATTTATTTATTTATTTATTTATTTATTATTTGATAGAGACAGGAATTGAGAGGGAAGGGGAGGTAGGGAGAAAGACAGATACCGTATCACCGCTCCACCATTGGTGAAGCTTTCCCCCTGCAGGTGGGGGTCAGGGGCTTGAACCCGGGTCCTGCAGCACTGCAATGTGTGCGCTTAACTGGTGCACCACTGCCACGGGCCCCAAAGCACTGAACTGTCAAGCACGAACTTCTAGGTTTGGTCCTGGCACTGCGAACGCCAGGGTGATGGTCTGGTTCTCTCTCTTTTTCTTTCTTTTTTTTTATATTTATTTATCTGTTTCCTTTTTGTTGTTCTTGTTGTTTTTACTGTTGTAGTTATTATTGTTGTTGATGTCGTCATTGCTGGATAGAACAGAGACAAATGGAGAGAGGAGAGAAAGACAGAGAGGGGGAAGAAAGACAGACACCTGCAGACCTGCTTCACCGCCTATGAAGCAACTCCCCTGCAGGTGGGGAGCCGGAAGCTCAAACTGGGATCCTTGGTCTGGTTCTTGCGCTTTGCGCCTCATGCGCTTAACCCGCTGTGCTACTGCCCGGCTCCCTGGTTCTTTCAAACAAACGAATCTTAAAAAAAAAAACATAAACAAAACTTATTTCTGAGTCGGAATGTAAGAGAACAGAATACAGGTCAACTCTGGTGCTGGCACTGAAGTTGGGGTAGGTCCTGGCACGCAAGTCCTAGGCTCTCATGCTGAGAAGTCCCCTCAGTTCCCATCATCTCTTACAAATAAGGAATTCAGAAAGATCAGGAATTCCCAAAATTTGGCAATGACAGCTACAAAACAACCCACAAGTGTCTGCTGAGTGATCTACACAAACAACAGCGGCAAGACTGGGGGGGGGGGGGGGGGGACATTGGGCTGAGCACAAGTCACTTTTTTTTTTTTTTAACCAGAGCACAGCTTAGCTCTGGTTGATGGTGGTGTGGGGACTGAACCTGGGATTTGGGAGCCTCAGGTCTGAGTTTCTTTGCATAACCATTAAGCTATCTACCCACCGCCCAAGTACACATTATAATGCTCAAGGACCGGCATAAGGATCCGGGTTCGAACCCCCGGCTCCCCACCTGTAGGGGCGTTGCTACAGGTGATGAAGCAGGTGGTGAAGCAGGTCTGCAGGCGTCTGTCTATGAAAAAAAAAAGTCTGTAAGGAGTTGGGCAGTGGCTCACTTGGTTGCGTGCACAGGTCACCATGCACAAAGATCTGGTTGAAGCCCCCGGTCCCCACCTGCGGGGAGGAAGCTTCATGAGCGGTGAAGCGGGGCTGCAGGCGTCTCCTCTGCCTTCCCACTCTTAATTTCTGTCTTGTCAAATAAATGAAGAATGAACAAAACAGGAAAAAGCGGCCACCAGGAGCAGAGGATCTGCCATACAGGCACTGAGCAGCAGTGCTGATGTTAGTGGCAATAAAAGAAAGAAAAGAGTGGAAGAGGAGAAAGAAAAGATCTTTAAAAGTGCAGGGACCGGTGTCAGGATCCCGGTTCGAGCCCCCGGCCCCCCACCTGCAGGGGAGTCGCTTCACAGGCGGTGAAGCAGGTCTGCAGGTGTCTGTCTTTCTCTCCCCCTCCCTGCCTACCCCTCCTCTCTCCATTTCTCTCTGTCCTATCCAACAACAATGACAGCAATAACAATAACTACCACAACAGTGAAAAACAACAAGGGAAACAAAAGGGAAAATAAATATAAAAAAATTTTAAAAATACAAAAAGAAGTCACATGTGGGGTGAGGGGATAACATAATGGTTCTGCAAACAGACTCTCCTGCCTGAGGCTCCCAGGTGCCAGGTTCACACCCCTGCACCACCATCACCATCAGGGCTGAGCAGTGCTCTGGTCAAAAAGAAAAGGAACTGGCCCAGGAGGTGGCGCAGTGGTAAAGCTTCGGACTCTCAAGCAGGAGGTCCCAGGTTTGATCCCCGGCAGCACATGTGCCAGAGGGATGTCTGGTTCTTTCTCTCTCCTCCTATCTTTCTCATAAATAAATAAAATCTTTAAAAAAAAAAAAAAGAGGGAGTCGGGCGGTAGCGCAGCGGGTTAAGCGCACGTGGCACAAAGCGCAAGGACCGGCTCGAGGATCCCGGTTCGAGCCCCCGGCTCCCCACCTGCAGGGGAGTCGCTTCACAGGTGGTGAAGCAGGTCTGCAGGTGTCTGTCTTTCTCTCCCCCTGTCTTCCCCTCCTCTCTCCATTTCTTTCTGTCCTATTCAACAATGACGACATCAACAACAACAACTACAACAGCAATAAAAAACAGCAAAGGCAACAAAAGGGAAAATAAATAGAAAGAAAGAAAGAAAGAGAGAAAGAAAGAAGGAAAGGAACTTCTCTGTAGAGCCAAGGAAGCAAGCTCGTGTGAGATGGGGCTGAAGCGCAGCGACGTGCTGAGGAAGCCGTGGGTGCTCTCCAGATGCACCTTGCTGCGGCTCCAGGGGGCTGAGCAGCGCCGAGCCAGCGAGAGGGTTTAGGCGGCTGTCAGCAGGCACAGAAGGCGGTGCTGCTCCTGGAGGGCTCGTCCTCTTCTCAACTGCGTCCTGGTCCTGGACGAGAAAAGCACAGTGAAACACGCGGCCGCTTTTCACCGCCAAGACGGGGCTGGCGAGGGGTGGGAGGAAGCCATGGCCGGCCCCGAGGCCCCGGGCCCAGTCTCCTGCACCACCATCGGCCTGAGCTGAGCAGTGCTCCGGAAAAGCGACCAGCGTGTGCGATTGGTGCTTCTCTCCTGCAGCGCCGCTCTCCTTTACTCGGGGCTGTGTTCCCTGCAGGGCTCCGGCTAGTCGCACACGTCAGTTTCGGCCAAGCACCTGCCTTCTGAAAGGCCTTCTCCTCCCATCAGTGCCACTTTCCTATTTCATCTTACTAAGCGTTGTTTCTTCCTTAGAAAAGGGGGCGGGGGAACAGAAGTTGGGCTTGGTGGCTAAGGAGGGTCAAAGTAGCAAGCAGCAACTACAGCATGGCTCTCGCTCGCTCGTTTCAGATCAGCTCTGGTGCTCTGGTTTAGCAAGATGTTTTATTTTTTTTAAAGATTTTATTTATTGATGAGAAAGATAGGAGGAGAGAGAGAAAGAACCAGACATCACTTTGGCACATGTGCTGCCAGGGCTTGAACTCAGGACCTCACGCTTGAGAGTCCAATGCTTTATCCACTAAGCCACCTCCCGGACCACATGATCTTTTTTTTTTTTTTTAATGTTTTTTATATTCATTTATGCCGGGCTAGCTTCGCAGGAGAGAGACGACCAGGGACTCATGGCTGAGCTGGGAACGCAGTTCAATCTTTATTGAGCGGGAATGCAGTTCAATCTAGCTATCTCTAATCACAATCCTGTCCTATATGTCTCCTGAGGCAGAAGTGTCAGGTCGGAAGAGGATGTGCGCAGGATAGGGGGTGGGGAGAAGGAAAAAGCGCGTGAACCACTGGGGATTAAACCAGTGCGGGCAAAACAATGATGATGTAAACAGACCACAGCGGCAAGCAATGCAACACAAGGGTCTTAGAAGCAGAATTTAGAAGCAGGCCAACACATTTAATTACTTATTCCCTTTTGTTGCCCTTGTTTTATTGTTGTAATTATTATTGATGTTGTTGGGTAGGACAGAGAGAAATGGAGAGAGGAGGGGAAGACAGAGAGGGGGAGAGACAGACATACACCTGCAGACCTGCTTCACCGCTTGTGAAGCGACTCCCCTGCGGGTGGGAGCCCGATCTTCTATTTAGTCTTTGCTTATGCCTTGATGCCCTAGTTGGAAGAACACCGAAGGAAGTTTCTAGACACGTGGTTTTTCTGTGAGTAGATATTTGACTTAAGGCAACCCAGTGAACCTACAGGCTCCATTTTCTTTTTTAAATCTTTAAAATTGTTATCTTTATTTATTTACTAGATAGAAACAGAGAGAAATTGAGATGGGTGAAGAAGGGAGAGGAAGACACATGCAGCCCTTCTCCACCTCTCACGAAGCCTTCCTCCTGCAGGCAGGAACTGAGGGCTCGAACCCGGTCCTTGTGCACTGTAACGTGTGCGCTCCACCACCGGCACCGCTGTCTGGCCCCTGGACTCCATTTTCTTATTTCATGAAAGAGAAGGTGGGCTTGTGGTCTTTTTTTTTTTTTAATCTTTATTTGTCTGATAGAGACAGCCAGATATCGAGAGCGGAGGGGAGATGCTGGAACCCGGGCCCCTGAGCACCGTGAGTGCCGCCACCTGGCCCTGGGTTTGTGACTCTTTTTGTTGTTACCAGTTACCCCACTTCAGGTCAACCATTTCCGAGAGACAGAGACAGAGAGACAGAGACAGCCCTTCCACAGCACCAGTTTCTTGTCAGTGCTACCGGGACCGGCTCAAGCCGGCGCCCAGGTGCCGCAGGCAAGTCCCGGGCTGAGCGGAGGCGGCAGCGAGCGGCCTGCAGCCAGGCAGGGTCCCGACTAGCTGGCCAAACGCGTCCAGTCTCGAAGAGGCCCGGCGACCCAGCCCGGCTCACAGGCCCCGTCGAGGCCTGGCCAGACTCCAGAAGCTTCTTTTTTTTTCTTCTTACTTTTCTATTACTGTTATTTACTTATTGGATAGAGACAGCCAGAAATTCAGAGGGGTGTGGGAGACAGGGAGAGAGACAGAGACACACCTGCAGCCCTGCTCCACTCGCAAAGCTTCCCCCTGCAGGTGGGGCACTGGGGACTCGAACCTGGGTCCTTGCACGCTGTAACATGTGCGCTCAACCAGGTGCACCACCACCCGGCCCCTGGAAGCTTCTTTTCCCTTTCTTGCTACGCCTTATGCTCCAGGCTTGCTTACTCACGACAGACAGACAGACAGACAGACTGACAACGCAGGTGCTCATGAAAGCCGACAAAGGCCAGGCCGCAGGCTCAGTGCCCTGGGCCAAGTCGCCGCAGGCCTCCCGCTTCCTGGCCGGTGGCCGGACCGCGTCCTCCGCGGTGCCCTCTCCTCCCGGCTGGACGCTGCTCGGCCTCACCCACCTGGCCGGGTCCCACGGGCGCCCCACCTGCGCAACTCCATCCTGGGGGGACTCGGACTCGGAGGGCGGGGGACGGGCCAGGCCCCAGCCCAGGGGAAGCTCCGCGCGGTGAAGGAGGGCTGCCGCATCTGGGTCGTATGACAGTGACACGCGGGGCTCGAGGGGAACAGCCACGAAAGGGCAGGAGACAGGCACAGGACAGACAGACAGCACCCACGCGGCGGCCTCCCCTCGGACCTGCAGCTCCTCCAGCAGCGCCGCGGCCTCCTCGCCACTGCCGGGCCGGTGCAGCTGCACCCAGGCGCGGAGCTCGGCGGGCAGGATGCTGAGGAACCGCTCCAGCACCAGCAGCTCCAGGATCTGCGCCTTCGTGCGCGACTTGGGCTGCAGCCACCCGCGGCACAGCTCCCGTAGCCGGTCCAGCGCCTCATGGGGCCCCGCCGTGTCGCTGTAGCGCAGCCGCCGGAAGCACAGGTGTGAGGCCTCAGCCAGGGAGCCGTGAACCTGCCACCCGTCCTGCCCGCTGAGCCCCTGTAGCCTCGGGACTCCGCGGGCAAAGGCTGCTCCTGCCATGGGCACAACACCTGCAAAGGAAGAAAAGCAGGTAGTCGGCGGCCTGGCCCGCACACGGCTCTGCCCGCAGGCACACGGCTCTGCCCAGCACAGACTCTGCCCAGCATGGGCTCTGCCTGGCACAGACTCTGCCCAGCACAGACTCTGACCAGCACGGGCTCTGCCCAGCACAGACTCTGCCCGGCACGGGATCTGCCCAGCACAGACTCTGCCCAGCACGGGCTCTGCCCAGCACAGACTCTGCCCGGCACAGGCTCTGCCCAGCACAGGCTCTGCCCGGCACAGGCTCTGCCCGGCACAGGCTCTGCCCAGCACGGACTCTGCCCGGCACAGACTCTGCCCAGCACAGACTCTGCCCGGCACAGACTCTGCCCAGCACGGACTCTGCCCAGCACAGACTCTGCCCAGCACGGACTCTGCCCAGCACGGATTCTGCCCAGCACGGACTCTGCCCAGCACGGACTCTGCCCAGCACAGACTCTGCCTGGCACAGGCTCTGCCCGGCACAGACTCTGCCCAGCACAGACTCTGCCCAGCACGGACTCTGCCCGGCACAGGCTCTGCCCAGCACGGACTCTGCCCGGCACAGGCTCTGCCCGGCACAAACTCTGCCCGGCACAGGCTCTGCCCGGCACAGACTCTGCCCGGCACAGACTCTGCCCGGCACGGACTCTGCCCAGCACAGGCTCTGCCCGGCACAGGCTCTGCCCGGCACAGGCTCTGCCCAGCACGGACTCTGCCCAGCACGGACTCTGCCCAGCACAGACTCTGCCCGGCACAGGCTCTGCCCGGCACAGGCTCTGCCCAGCACGGACTCTGCCCAGCACGGACTCTGCCCAGCACGGACTCTGCCCAGCACGGACTCTGCCCGGCACAGACTCTGCCCGGCACAGGCTCTGCCCGGCACAGACTCTGCCCGGCACAGGCTCTGCCCGGCACGGACTCTGCCCAGCACGGACTCTGCCCAGCACGGACTCTGCCCAGCACGGACTCTGCCCAGCACAGGCTCTGCCCGGCACAGGCTCTGCCCGGCACGGGCTCTGCCCAGCACGGACTCTGCCCGGCACAGACTCTGCCCGGCACAGGCTCTGCCCAGCACGGACTCTGCCCAGCACAGGCTCTGCCCGGCACAGGCTCTGCCCGGCACAGGCTCTGCCCGGCACAGGCTCTGCCCGGCACAGGCTCTGCCCGGCACGGACTCTGCCCGGCACAGACTCTGCCCAGCACAGGCTCTGCCCAGCACAGACTCTGCCCAGCACGGACTCTGCCCAGCACAGGCTCTGCCCGGCACAGGCTCTGCCCGGCACAGGCTCTGCCCGGCACGGACTCTGCCCGGCACGGACTCTGCCCAGCACGGACTCTGCCCAGCACGGACTCTGCCCAGCACAGGCTCTGCCCGGCACAGGCTCTGCCCGGCACGGGCTCTGCCCAGCACGGACTCTGCCCGGCACAGACTCTGCCCAGCACAGGCTCTGCCCAGCACGGACTCTGCCCAGCACGGACTCTGCCCAGCACGGACTCTGCCCAGCACAGACTCTGCCCAGCACAGGCTCTGCCCGGCACAGGCTCTGCCCGGCACAGGCTCTGCCCAGCACGGACTCTGCCCAGCACGGACTCTGCCCAGCACGGACTCTGCCCAGCACGGACTCTGCCCAGCACAGACTCTGCCCGGCACAGGCTCTGCCCGGCACAGACTCTGCCCGGCACAGGCTCTGCCCGGCACGGACTCTGCCCAGCACGGACTCTGCCCAGCACGGACTCTGCCCAGCACGGACTCTGCCCAGCACAGGCTCTGCCCGGCACAGGCTCTGCCCAGCACGGACTCTGCCCAGCACAGGCTCTGCCCGGCACAGGCTCTGCCCGGCACAGGCTCTGCCCAGCACGGGCTCTGCCCGGCACGGGCTCTGCCCGGCACGGACTCTGCCCGGCACAGACTCTGCCCGGCACAGGCTCTGCCCAGCACGGACTCTGCCCAGCACAGGCTCTGCCCAGCACAGACTCTGCCCAGCACGGACTCTGCCCAGCACAGACTCTGCCCAGCACAGGCTCTGCCCGGCACAGGCTCTGCCCGGCACAGGCTCTGCCCGGCACGGACTCTGCCCGGCACAGACTCTGCCCAGCACAGGCTCTGCCCGGCACAGGCTCTGCCCGGCACGGACTCTGCCCGGCACAGACTCTGCCCAGCACGGACTCTGCCCGGCACAGGCTCTGCCCGGCACGGACTCTGCCCGGCACAGACTCTGCCCAGCACAGGCTCTGCCCAGCACGGACTCTGCCCAGCACAGACTCTGCCCGGCACAGGCTCTGCCCGGCACGGACTCTGCCCGGCACAGACTCTGCCCAGCACAGGCTCTGCCCGGCACAGGCTCTGCCCGGCACAGGCTCTGCCCAGCACAGACTCTGCCCAGCACAGACTCTGCCCAGCACGGACTCTGCCCAGCACGGACTCTGCCCAGCACAGGCTCTGCCCGGCACAGGCTCTGCCCGGCACGGGCTCTGCCCGGCACGGACTCTGCCCAGCACAGGCTCTGCCCGGCACAGGCTCTGCCCGGCACGGGCTCTGCCCAGCACGGACTCTGCCCGGCACAGACTCTGCCCAGCACAGGCTCTGCCCAGCACGGACTCTGCCCAGCACGGACTCTGCCCAGCACGGACTCTGCCCAGCACAGACTCTGCCCAGCACAGGCTCTGCCCGGCACAGGCTCTGCCCGGCACAGGCTCTGCCCAGCACGGACTCTGCCCAGCACGGACTCTGCCCAGCACGGACTCTGCCCAGCACGGACTCTGCCCAGCACAGACTCTGCCCGGCACAGGCTCTGCCCGGCACAGACTCTGCCCGGCACAGGCTCTGCCCGGCACGGACTCTGCCCAGCACGGACTCTGCCCAGCACGGACTCTGCCCAGCACGGACTCTGCCCAGCACAGGCTCTGCCCGGCACAGGCTCTGCCCGGCACGGGCTCTGCCCAGCACGGACTCTGCCCGGCACAGACTCTGCCCAGCACAGGCTCTGCCCAGCACGGACTCTGCCCAGCACAGGCTCTGCCCGGCACAGGCTCTGCCCAGCACAGGCTCTGCCCGGCACGGGCTCTGCCCAGCACGGACTCTGCCCGGCACAGACTCTGCCCGGCACAGGCTCTGCCCAGCACGGACTCTGCCCGGCACAGACTCTGCCCAGCACAGACTCTGCCCAGCACGGACTCTGCCCAGCACGGACTCTGCCCAGCACGGACTCTGCCCGGCACAGACTCTGCCCAGCACAGACTCTGCCCAGCACGGACTCTGCCCAGCACGGACTCTGCCCGGCACGGACTCTGCCCGGCACGGACTCTGCCCAGCACGGACTCTGCCCAGCACAGGCTCTGCCCAGCACGGACTCTGCCCAGCACAGGCTCTGCCCGGCACAGACTCTGCCCAGCACGGACTCTGCCCAGCACAGACTCTGCCCAGCACGGACTCTGCCCAGCACAGGCTCTGCCCGGCACGGACTCTGCCCAGCACGGACTCTGCCCAGCACGGACTCTGCCCAGCACGGACTCTGCCCAGCACGGACTCTGCCCAGCACAGACTCTGCCCGGCACAGACTCTGCCCAGCACGGACTCTGCCCAGCACAGACTCTGCCCAGCACGGACTCTGCCCAGCACGGACTCTGCCCAGCACAGACTCTGCCCGGCACAGACTCTGCTGTTGTTGCGGCCGTCTGGCATCGGGCTGCCCCGCGGAGAAGAGAGCGGACGTCCCGAGCAGAGGGGTGCACAGATCTTTATTATAGGATGGGGGGGAGGTTTGGTTCAGACCACGTGGAGCCAGCCGGCAGTGGCCGTCCCACTACCTGCCCACGGGGGAGAGCAGGGGCGAGACCTCAGAGAGGGGAGCCGAGAGCCGGGGGGGGGGGGGGGGGGGGGGGGGGGCTTTTTATTGGGCGACAAGCAGGGGTGACGTGTGGGGCCAGGATTGGCTGAAGGGGCACTCTAGGGTTTCGCGCGGCGTGACGTGTGGGGCCAGGATTGGCTGAAGGGGCACTCTAGGAGCCTGGCGGCGGACACCGCACCAGAATGGCTCCTTAGCATCGCTCGGCCGGCTCCGCGGGAGGAGCTCGGGCAGCGGCGGCAGCGGGCGGTCGCTCACACGCCCAGAGCCGGAATAAGCCGCGCAGGCCGCGGCCAGGGGCACCGCACAGGCTCTGCGGACAGCCCCCCGCACCCGTCCGCCAGCGCCGGGCCGGGCCGGGCAGGGCTCTGGGCGAAATGACAAAGCAAACTGGAGATAAAGGCGGCGCAGTGGGCAGCGCACCGGACTCTCAAGCGACAGGCCGCACGAGCCCCAGGGTGACCGGGTCTCTCTCCTCGAGCCCTAGACCCACCCGCAGGGGCAGCGGGTGCCGCGTCCCCCCGACGCCCCCCGAACTGCCGGGCACCTGCGCCACGGCGGGGACTGCGGACCCCGGGGAGACCACGCGGAAACGGACGCCGCGGCGGCCCAGACTCAGAACCACGGCGGGGCCAAGAGGGGCGACTTCCGGCTGCTGGCCCCGCCCCGCCCCTCTAGGAGGCCCTTTCTCTATGGTCCTGGCCGAGGCGCTGGAGCCCAGGTGGCCGCCCCTCTAGGAAACGCCTCCTCTATGGCCCCGGTGCCGGCCCCACTAGGGTACTTTCTTTTAGGTTTTATGATGAGAAATGATAGGAAAGAAAGAACCAGACATCACTCTGGTACATCCTCTGCCGGGGATTGAGCTCGGGAACCCGAAGCCGCCCCTCCAGGAAGCGCCTTCTCTTAAGCCCCGGCGTCCCGTCCCCCTAGGACGCGCCTCCTCTATGGCCCCGGTGCCCGCCCCTCTAGGACGCGCCGCCTCTATGGCCCCGGTGCCCGCCCCTCTAGGACGCGCCGCCTCTATGGCCCCGGTGCCCGCCCCTCTAGGACGCGCCGCCTCTATGGCCCCGGTGGTGCCCCTCTAGGACGCGCCGCCTCTATGGTCCCCGGTGGTGCCCCTCTAGGACGCGCCGCCTCTATGGCCCCGGTGGTGCCCCTCTAGGACGCGCCTCCTCTATGGCCCCGGTGCCCGCCCCTCTAGGACGCGCCGCCTCTATGGCCCCGGTGGTGCCCCTCTAGGACGCGCCTCCTCTATGGCCCCGGTGCCCGCCCCTCTAGGACGCGCCGCCTCTATGGTCCCCGGTGCCCGCCCCTCTAGGACGCGCCGCCTCTATGGCCCCGGTGGTGCCCCTCTAGGACGCGCCTCCTCTATGGCCCCGGTGCCCGCCCCTCTAGGACGCGCCGCCTCTATGGTCCCCGGTGCCCGCCCCTCTAGGACGCGCCGCCTCTATGGCCCCGGTGGTGCCCCTCTAGGACGCGCCTCCTCTATGGCCCCGGTGCCCGCCCCTCTAGGACGCGCCGCCTCTATGGCCCCGGTGGTGCCCCTCTAGGACGCGCCGCCTCTATGGCCCCGGTGCCCGCCCCTCTAGGACGCGCCGCCTCTATGGCCCCGGTGGTGCCCCTCTAGGACGCGCCTCCTCTATGGCCCCGGTGCCCGCCCCTCTAGGACGCGCCGCCTCTATGGCCCCGGTGGTGCCCCTCTAGGACGCGCCTCCTCTATGGCCCCGGTGCCCGCCCCTCTAGGACGCGCCTCCTCTATGGTCCCCGGTGGTGCCCGCCCCTCTAGGACGCGCCGCCTCTATGGCCCCGGTGCCCGTCCCCCTAGGACGCGCCTCCTCTATGGCCCCGGTTTCCGCCCCTCTAGGACGCGCCTCCTCTATGGTCCCCGGTGGTGCCCGCCCCTCTAGGACGCGCCGCCTCTATGGCCCCGGTGGTGCCCCTCTAGGACGCGCCTCCTCCCACCCGGAGCGCTCAGGCGGTCGCGTGCGGCCCTGTTGCCAGTGCGGGAGGTGAGGGGCCCCATGACGTCCCTGCTGCGCCTGCCAGCTGGGGGGGGGGCGGCGAAACGCCCCCGAGCCGGGCTCCGGTCGAGAGCCGGTGCCGCGGACGCGTGTCTTCTTGTCCGTCTGTCTGTCCCGGCACAGACGCCCAGACCAGGGCTTCCGCCCACACGGGAGGGTGC
Source organism: Erinaceus europaeus (assembly GCF_950295315.1). Lineage (NCBI taxonomy): Eukaryota > Metazoa > Chordata > Mammalia > Eulipotyphla > Erinaceidae > Erinaceus > Erinaceus europaeus. The sequence goes on along the minus strand of NW_026647672.1, from coordinate 62,831 downwards.
AGGCCGCGGGCAGCGGGGCCGTTTCTGCGCGGGTGACCACGGGGCTTCCCGCCCAGCCGGCTGCCGACTGTGGGCAACGCCGGGCCGAGATGGAGCCTGTGGGGCCGCCGCGCTGCGCACCGCTCGCCGTCCCTCAGACTCGCCTTTCGGAGGAAAAAGTCGCGGGGGGGCTGAGCGCAGGTGACACGAAGCGCAGGGACCGGTGTAAGGATCCCGGTTCGAGCCCCCGGCTCCCCACCTGCAGGGGAGTCGCTTCCCAGGCGGTGAAGCAGGTCGGCAGGTGTCTGTCTTTCTCTTCCCCTCTCTGTCTTCCCCTCCTCTCTCCATGTCTCTCTGTCCTAGCCAACAACAATGACAGCAATAATAACAACAACAATAACTACACCAATAAAACAACAAGGGCAGCAAAAGAGAGTAAATAAATAAATATTAAAAAGAAAGAAAAATGGGCATCAAGAGTAGCACCAAGTCCCAACGTAACCTCTGCGGCGATAACGCAAAACAATCTGAATTCTGCTCTCACGGAGCTCACGGGGGACATCAGGTCATTTCCCGCCCCCACTGTCTGACAGTCTGAGCCGCTCGTGACACTCGCCGTTGGTGTCGCCTTCCAGGTTAAGTCTCGTCTCGGGTAATTGCTGTTTGCAGAGCCCCGACCAGCTCGGCCTGTGGTGCTGCCAGGACCAAACCTGGGACCCGAGGCTGGGGGGAGATTCTGCAGTTCTTGGGCATCACCCTGAGGAAGGGGGACCCTGTCCCGCCTGGTCCGTCTGCCCCACTCACTGCTGCAGGTGCGGGCCGGCTGGTCGATGCTTGCCAAGGGACAGAGGGACAGAGAGCGACAGAGGGACAGAGAGGGACAGAGGGACAGAGAGGGACAGAGGGACAGAGAGGGATAGAGGGACAGAGAGCGACAGAGGGACAGAGAGGGACAGAGGGACAGAGAGGGACAGAGGGACAGAGAGGGATAGAGGGACAGAGGGACAGAGAGCGACAGAGGGACAGAGAGGGACAGAGGGACAGAGAGGGACAGAGGGACAGAGAGGGATAGAGGGACAGAGAGGGACAGAGGGACAGAGAGCGACAGAGAGGGACAGAGGGACAGAGAGGGACAGAGGGACAGAGAGGGATAGAGGGACAGAGGGACAGAGAGCGACAGAGGGACAGAGAGGGACAGAGGGACAGAGAGGGACAGAGGGACAGAGAGGGATAGAGGGACAGAGAGGGACAGAGGGACAGAGAGCGACAGAGAGGGACAGAGGGACAGAGAGGGACAGAGGGACAGAGAGGGATAGAGGGACAGAGGGACAGAGAGCGACAGAGGGACAGAGAGGGACAGAGGGACAGAGAGGGACAGAGGGACAGAGGGACAGAGAGGGATAGAGGGACAGAGAGCGACAGAGGAACAGAGAGGGACAGAGGGACAGAGAGCGACAGAGGGACAGAGAGCGACAGAGGGACAGAGAGGGACAGAGGGACAGAGAGCGACAGAGAGGGACAGAGGGACAGAGGGACAGAGAGGGACAGAGGGACAGAGAGCGACAGAGGAACAGAGAGGGACAGAGGGACAGAGAGGGACAGAGGGACAGAGAGGGACAGAGGGACAGAGAGGGATAGAGGGACAGAGAGGGACAGAGGGACAGAGAGGGACAGAGGGACAGAGAGGGATAGAGGGACAGAGAGGGACAGAGGGACAGAGAGGGACAGAGGGACAGAGAGGGACAGAGAGCGACAGAGGGACAGAGAGGGACAGAGGGACAGAGAGGGACAGAGGGACAGAGAGGGATAGAGGGACAGAGAGGGACAGAGGGACAGAGAGCGACAGAGAGGGACAGAGGGACAGAGAGGGACAGAGGGACAGAGAGGGATAGAGGGACAGAGAGCGACAGAGGAACAGAGAGGGACAGAGGGACAGAGAGCGACAGAGGGACAGAGAGGGATAGAGCGACAGAGGGACAGAGAGGGACAGAGGGACAGAGAGGGACAGAGGGACAGAGAGGGACAGAGGGACAGAGAGGGACAGAGGGACAGAGAGGGACAGAGGGACAGAGAGGGACAGAGGGACAGAGAGCGACAGAGAGGGACAGAGGGACAGAGAGGGACAGAGGGACAGAGAGGGATAGAGGGACAGAGAGCGACAGAGGAACAGAGAGGGACAGAGGGACAGAGAGCGACAGAGAGGGACAGAGGGACAGAGAGCGACAGAGGGACAGAGAGGGACAGAGGGACAGAGAGGGACAGAGGGACAGAGAGGGATAGAGGGACAGAGAGGGACAGAGGGACAGAGAGCGACAGAGGAACAGAGAGGGACAGAGGGACAGAGAGGGATAGAGGGACAGAGAGGGACAGAGGGACAAAAAGGGACAGAGAGGGACAGAGGGACAGAGAGGGATAGAGGGACAGAGAGGGACAGAGGGACAAAAAGGGACAGAGAGGGATAGACAGAGAGGGAGAGGGGGGGAAAGGGAGAAAGAGGTGGCTCTGGGGTGTGTGGGGGTCCCCGCGTGGGCACCAGAAGCCGAGCCCCCCTTTCCCTGTCCAACAAGTCCCCTCCCCGGGGGCCCCTCTCCACGGCCCCCAGCCCCCTCCCACAGGTCAGCAAGGCCCCTCCCTGCGTCCCTCAGCCCCCAACCCCCTCCTGGCCCCCAGGTCAGTGAGCCGCCCTCCCCCTGTGGCCCCCTTCCCCGGCCCCCCAGCCCCCTCCCCCAGCAGCAGGCCCGGCCCTGCCCACCTGTATCTGGGCAGGGGGAGGAGCTGGTGGGTGCTGGGCACCGGGCCCAGGTGTGACCCAGGCTTGCTCACTGTGCACAGTCCTCAGAGGGGACTCAAGGGGCCAGGCGGTGGAGCTGTCACCAAGTGCAGGGCCCTGGGTTCAAGCCACTCATTCTGCTGGTGCCGCCCGAGTGGCACTGACGTGGGTCAGTTTCAGGGTGTCCTGAACTGACCCAAACAGAAGGACAAGGTCCATGGCTCTGGGTCCCCTAGGGAAAGCCAGACTCCAGACACTGAAGCCAAACAAAGAGCATTTATTCGAGCAGTGTGCCAGCCCCTTCCAGTGTTACCATCACTGAGGCGCTGCTGGTTCGAGGCTAAGCAGAGTCTTGGAAGGATGCTGCAGCCCTGGGCGGGGGAAGACCTGGGGCGCAGGGTGGGCTCACTCCCCACATGAGCCTAGCGGGGCCCAGTCCAGCTCCTGAGACTGGGGTCTCGGTGCCGAGAGCCTGAGCTGGGCTCAGCCAACGTGGAAACAGCTGAATGGAGACAAGCCGTTCCTGGCTGCACCAGGTGGGTTCTCAGGGGCACGTGGTCTGAGCAGCCCTGACGGCTGTGGAGGCTGCTCTTCTCGGTGACCTATGCGTAGGCTTTCTTATTCTAACCGCTGCCCCCTGGCCGACTCCCGTGGGTGACACCAAGTCGCTCCCTGCTGGGGTATCAGACCCGCCCTGAGCACTCCAGGACTGCCCTCTGGGTCAGCGTGGTCAGAGAGGAACCCTGTCTCTGCACGGTGTGCATTCGCTCCCTGGCCGGGAGGTGGCAGAGGGTTTCAGAGAGGACATAGGCTCTCAACATTGTGGCTCACAGATATTAAAACTGAGCTGGTGGCTGGGTTTATAGTAAAGCTGAGCTGCGGCCATCACTGTGCCTGAGGGCCCGCAGCGGGGAGGCTTCACGAGTGGTGAGGCAGGGCTGCAGGCATCTCTTTCTCCCCTTCTCCTATTTCTTTTCTTTTCTTTTCTTTTCTTTTCTTTTCTTTTCTTTTCGCCTCCAGGGTTATTGCTGGGGCTCGGTGCCTGCACCATGAAGCCACTGCTCCTGGAGGTCATTTTCCCCCTTTTGTTGCCCTTGTTGTTGTAGTCTTGTGGTTATTATTGTTGATGTCGTTCATTGTTGGATAGGACAGAGAGAAATGGAGAGAGAGGAGGGGAAGGCAGAGGGGAGGAGAGAAAGACAGACACCTGCAGACCTGCTTCACCGCCTGTGAAGCGAGTCCCCTGCAGGTGGGGAGCCGGGGGCTCGAACCGGGATCCTTACGCCGGTCCCTGCGCTTGGCACCTCGTGCGCTTAACCCGCTGCGCTACCGCCCGACTCCCCCTCTCAATTTCTATCTGTCCTATAAAAAGTAAATAAAAGGACAAATGGCCACTGGGAGTGGTGGATTCATTCACCAAGTCCCAGCAATAATCCTGGTGGCAGAACCAACCAACAAACCAACCAACCAGCCAAAATAAATAGAGCTCATGTGGACAGAGAAATCCCCCAGAGCCTGTCTGTCGAGGCCTTCGCACGGGACAGAGTCCTCCTCCCCAGGACCTGGAGAAGCCCCAAGCAGGGGCAGGGCTGGCGGCTTTGTCAACCCCACTTGCCCCAGCTGCAGTGGAGGGTCTGACAGAATCTGCCCTTCCCAAGTGTCCTGGGTGGCAGCTCCGAACGCTGACCTTTCCCCACTGTGCTGGGGCTCTAGGTGCCCGTGGGCCAGGACCCTCACTCTTCTGCCCAGAACTGGGACCTTGCCTGGGCCGGCTGTGCCTCGGTGCCTCACTCCACCAGAGAAGAACAAGGCCAGGAAGCAGGCAGGGGGTGGGGGTTCCATTTTTTTTTTTTTTGCCTCCAGGGTTATCGGTGGGGCTTGGTGCCTGCACCATGAATCCACTGCTCCTGGAGGCTGTTTTTCTCCCCCTTCTGTTGCCCTTGTTGTAGCCTTGTTGTGGTTATTATTGTTGTTGTTGTTAATGTCCTTCGTTGTTGGATAGGACAGAGAGAAATGGAGAGAGGAGGGGAAGGCAGAGAGGGGGAGAGAAAGACAGACACCTGCAGACCTGCTTCACCGCCTGTGAAGCGACTCCCCTGCAGGTGGGGAGCCGGGGGCTCGAACCGGGATCCTTACGCTGGTCCTTGCGCTTTGCACCACGTGCGCTTAACCTGCTGCGCTACCGCCCGACCCCCCAGGGGCTCCATTCTTACGCCAAGCTGGGGCGGGGACCCTCCTATTGGATTTGGTGTGGACGCTGCAGCTGCCAGAGTTAGGCTTCCAGGGCCCAACTACCCTACCTCAGGTAAGAAACACCTCAGGCTTTAAGTGGACCGTGTGTGTGTGTGTGTGTGTGTGTGCGCGCGTGCGTGTGGTTGCTCAGTGTCTGTCTGTCTGATCAGTGTGCAGGTCTTGGGCAGAACTGGTCTAAAACACAGGCGGGGCTTCTGCCTGGTTATCAGGAAGACTGTAAGACTCACCAGGAGGAAAGTGAAATTTCATTTCTCATGGGATATCAGAGTCCCAGTAGCTCTGATCAGTCCTTGCCCCCACCCCGCAGGTCAAGGGACAGGCAGGGTGACAGACTCGGTGAAGATTCTGGTACCACTGGCACAGAGCTGTGGGAGCCAGGTCCAGGCAACTCAGGCTGGTTCCTGACTTGGTCTTGTCTCCTGGCCTCTAGCCCTGGGTTGGGGTCCTCTCTTAAAGCCAGCCGACTGGCCCTGCCTCTCTCCTTCATTTGGCGGGCAGCAGGGGAAGCCCCTTCCGGACCAGCTGGGTGGCCTGCAGCCCTGGCAGCTGCTGTTTCCCTGCCCTGCCCACCCATCATATTCTTAACACTTCTCAGGAACCAGGAGCCCGAGGAAAGAGGCCGCCCAAGAACAGCTCAAAGCAAAATCTCCTCTGTGCCCAACCCACCCTGCAGCAGGTGAGCTGCCCTGTGCCAGGTTGGGCCTGCTGCAGACGCCGGCCACAGAGGGTGGGCTCTTCACACAACTCAGAGTCTCTCTGCCAGCCCCGACCGAACATGGAGAGGGAGGGAGGAGCTGTGGCAAGGACGGCAGTGCCGTGGGTGGCCCCTGCTGGCCCACAGGGTAACGGCACCTCCCGGGGTCCGTCCTGCTCCCTGTGGCAGTGTCACTCGTCGGTCACCTCCACGGAGTCCTCTTCCTTCCTGTCCTCTGACGGCTCCTCCGTTGTCTCTGTGCTGCTGTCTGACCGCGAGGACGCCTGCCGCACCCACTCGCCTTGGTTGACGGGCCTCTGCTCCCACGGTCCCGAGAAGGGGTTGCACCAGTTCAGGGAGAAGTCGCCCCCGCAGGCCTCCCTGAACTTGGCACAGTCGATGGTCTGCTGCCGCGGCTGGTGCTTCCGCTGGAGGCGCTCGATGCTCTGGGGAGGACACGGAGGGACGGTCAGCGGGCCGGGCTGTCACCTGCAGGGCGATGTGGAGGGGCCCAGCAAGCAGGGGGCAGACCTGGCTCCCACCTGTCACCCAGGCCCCCACCCCAGGGAGGAGCCCAAGCTCAGTATGGAGGACCAGCAGCCAAGGGTAAGGGTGGGCGATGCCCAGGCCTCTCCAGCTGTGCCCTGGGAAGGGACCCTCACTCAGTGTCCTCTCCCTGCCCCAAGAGGCAGTGAATGGAGCAGGATGGGCATCAGGGCAGAAACGACACAGGCAGGCAGAGGGTGTCCATGCAGCTTGCGGGGACAGGGCGTGGGGAGGCGAGGGCAGGCCCGGCACGCAGCACGCTGAACACAGCCGAGGCCTTGCCCATGCTCCCACTCAGCTGCCTCTGGGAGTTGGCGAGACTCAGCAGCCAGGTGACAGAAAGGGGTGTTGGGCAGGGGGAGCCCAGTAAGGGCAAAGGTCCAGCCCGGTCAGTCCTCCCCAGCACCCCCTTCTCCGTCGCTTCTGGAAGCCAAGGGGATTTTTAAAACAAAGTCCTAGCTATTTACCCAACAGCCCTGCTCAGGTCTGGCTGATCATGGTACTGGGGACTGCACCCGGGACTTGAGAGCCTCAGGCATAAAAGCCTTTTATTTTATTTTATTTTTTTACTGCCTCCAGGGTCACTGCTGGGGCTTGATGCTGGCACGACGAATCCACCACTCCTGGCGGCCACGTTTCCTTCTTTCTTTCGGCTTTTTATTAGATAAGATAGAGTCCGCTAGCAGTGGTGAAAGTGCACTTGCAAGAAGCCATGGCAAAGCAAAAGAAGAGTCCGTCACTTCTATGAAAGGCCAGAACATGACTCGGCTCAGGCCTAGCGCAGTGCTGGTGCCCACACCTGGGCGCCTTGGACTTGCAAGTCTGGTGCTCAAGTGCTGAGCACTCCTTCTGACCATTTATATTTATTTATTTTTATTTTATTTTCCCTTTTGTTGTCCTTTTTTATTGTTGTAGTTATTGTTGTTGTTGCTGTCATTCTTGTTGGATAGGACAGAGAGAAATGGAGAGAGGAGGGGAAGACAGAGAGAGGGAGAGAAAGATAAGACACCTGCAGACCTGCTTCACCACCTGTGAAGCGACTCCCCTGTAGGTGTGGAGCCGGGGGCTCGAACCAGGATCCTTAAGACAGTCCTTGTCCTTTGTGCCATGTGCGCTTAACCCACTGCACCACTGCCCGGCTCCCCCTTCTGACCATTTAACCAGGTTGTTGTCAGTCTGAAGCTACTTAAAAACATTAAAAGTGGCGTTACAAATACATACAGCACCATTCTGGGGAGACTTCCAGAAGCGGAGCTATGAGCAGCAGCAGATCTGTTTCCCTCCTCTCCTCTCCTCTCCTCTCCTCTCCTCTCCTCTCCTCTCCCGGATCAACTAGGAACACCAAAGGAGACCACCCGGGACCGAAACAAGACAGGACTAGAATGACCACAGGAACCCAGTAAATCACTGGTGAGTACAAACACACGTGACTGATGACAGAGAGGAGCCTAAGGAGAGACTAAGTGACTGCTAACAGTTCAGCAGTTCATCAGTGGAGACACCACCTCCAGTCTGCTCCACCAACAAGGGGACAGCTGAAGGGAGGAGAGGACTCCCCAGAGACTCACCAAGTGCAACTCTGAGTCTCCATTGCTACTGCCCTCAGAATCTGGAGCAGCGGCAGGGAGGGACACCAGGGGACAGAGATCTAACTAGGAAACTCAGGAGAAGACCTATACTTCAGTGGCATAGCTGAGGGGCTGTGAAAGTCTCTTTGCATAACCACTGGATTATTTCTGCCACACTCTGCTTTATCTCTTGGTCAGGAGTCAGTGATTAAGCTAAGAAGCCTATTGATAGTTTAGAAGCCCTCAGGCTACCATAGCCTACAGGGAAGAAAAAAAAAAAAAAAGGCTTTTAAACCACTGAGCTCCAACTCAGGGATTAAAATAATAGTGAAACAACTGTTAACTTCCACCACTGTGAACCCTTTAATTAACTTACTTAGACACAAGTCAATCCAGGCAATAGTGATCAGTAATTTGAAAAGTACTGAGAGAGGCAACTCATAACATAATATATAAAATGGTTAAAACAACAAGAAGAAATATTGGAGAAATGAACCAGGACAAGAGCTCAGCTAAAAGTTTCCCAGAGGGTGAAGCACAAAATAACGAGTTCAACAGCCAAACACTAGCTAAGGAAATAATCACAGGAGTGAGTAAAGAATTTGAAAAAATTGTAATCAGAAATACAGGAACAACAAATGAGACTATGGAAGAAAATACTAATAATCTCATGGTTATTAGAGAGCTGAAAGCTGAAATCACTGAGCTAAGAAGGCAACTAGCTGAACAAGCTAAAACAGTATCAGAGCAGGGCAACAAAATAGATGAACTCCAGAAAACAGTAGAGGGCAGAGAGAATAGAATCTATGAGGCTGAAGACAGAATTAGCAAGATTGAGGATGAATTAGAGACAACTAAAAAAGAAGTAAGAGATCTCAAAAAGAGACTAAGAGATGCTAAAAACAACAACAGAGTCCTATGGGATGACTTCAAAAGAAACAATATACACATTATTGGCATACCAGAGGAAGAAAGAGAAGGAGAGGAAGAAAGCATTCTCCAGGCCATAATAGCTGAAAACTTCTCTAGCCTAGACAACATCAAAGACATAAAGATTCAAGAAGCGCAGAGGGTCCCAAACAAAATTAACCCAGACCTAAAGACACCAAGACATATCATACTTAGAATGGAAAGGAATAAGGATAAAGAAAGGATCCTCAAGGCTGCAAGAGAAAAACAAAGAGTCACCTACAAAGGAAAACCCATAAGATTAGCAGCAGACTTCTCCACACAAACACTACAGGCCAGGGAGTCGAGCTGTAGCACGGCAGGTTAAGCACAGGTGGCACAAAGCACAAGGACTGGCATAAGGATCCCAGTTCGAACCCCGGCTCCCCACCAGCAGGGGATTCGCTTCACAGGCGGTGAAGCAGGTCTGCAGGTGTCTATCTTTCTCTCCTCCTCTCTGTCTTCCCCTCCTCTCTCCATTTTCTCTCTGTCCTATCCAACAACGACAACAACAATAATAACTACAACAATAAAACAACAAGGGCAACAAAAGGGAATAAATAAATAAATAAAATAAATATTAAAAAAAACAAAAACACTACAGGCCAGAAGAGAATGGCAAGATATCTATTGAGTGCTCAACAAGAAAGGCTTTCAACCAAGAATACTATATCCTGCTAGACTGTCATTCAGACTAGATGGAGGCATAAAAATCCTTCTCAGACAAGCAACAGTTGAAGGAATCAACTATCACCAAGCCTGCCCTGAAAGATGTTCTAAAAGGTCTCCTATAAACAATCAGACCACCATAAATAGGACATATATCAGAACACTCTTAAAACTCTACAAGAATGGCATTAAAATATCTTCAATCTTTGATATCAATAAATGTCAGTGGCCTGAATTCACCTATTAAAAGACACAGAGTAGGAAGATGGATCAGAAAACACAACCCAACAATATGCTGTCTACAGGAAACCCACCTAACTCAACAAGACAAACACAGACTTAAAGTGAAAGGATGGAAAACTATCATACAAGCCAGTGGCCCACAAAAAAGGGCAGGGACAGCTATTCTCATATCTGACACGACAGACTTTAAAATAGATAAGATTAAAAAAGATAGGAATGGACACTACTTAATGCTCAGAGGATCAGTCAATCAAGAGGACTTAACAATTATTAACATCTATGCACCCAATGAGAAGCCATCTAAATACATCAAACTTTTACTGAAAGAGCTACAGCAATATATTAACAGCAACACAGTCATAGTAGGGGACTTCAGCACCCCACTCTCTCAACTTGACAGATCATCCAGGCAGAAAATCAATAAAGACATAAGGGAGCTAAATGAAGAGATAGATAAACTAGAACTATTGGACATTTTCAGAGTCATTCATCCCAAGAAACTGGAATACACAGTTTACTCACATCCACATGGGTCATTCTCAAGGATAGACCATAAGTTAGGCCACAAAGACAGCATCAGAAAATTCAAGAGCATTGAAATCATCCCAAGCATCTTCTCAGACCACAGTGGAATTAAACTAACACTTAACAATCAACAAAAGATTAGTAACAGTCCCAAAATGTGGAAGCTCAACAGTACACTTCTTAACAACTTCTGGGTCAAAGAGGAAACCACGGAAGAAATCAAAATGTTTCGAGACTTCAATGAAAATGAAGACACAAGCTATCAAAATATTTGGGACACAGCTAAGGCAGTACTGAGAGGGAAGTTCATAGCTATACAAGCACACATTAGGAAACAAGAAAAAGCACAAATAAACAGCCTGATTGCACATCTTAAAGACCTAGAAGAAGAAGAACAAAGGAATCCTAAAGCAACCAGAAGGACAGAAATCACTAAAGTTAGGGCAGAAATAAATAACATTGAGAATAGGAAAACCATACAAAAGATCAATGAAAGTAAATGTTGGTTCTTCAAAAGAGTGTACAAAATCGACAAACCTTTAGCCAGACTCACAAAACAAAAAAGGGAGAAGACCCAAATAAATCGGATAGTAAATGAAAGAGGAGATATCACAACAGACACTGCAGAAATTCAACATATCATGCAAGGCTTCTATGAATAACTATATGCCACCAAGCTAAAGAACCTGGAAGAAATGGACGATTTCCTAGATACCTACCAACTTCCAAAACTAAGTAAAGAGGAAGTGGATAACATGAACAGGCCCATCACAGCTAATGAAATTGAAACAGTTATCAAAAATCTCCCCAAAAATAAAAGTCCTGGACCAGATGGTTTTACAAATGAATTCTACAAAACCTTCAAAGAAGAACTAATACCTCTACTTTTAAAAGTCTTCCAGAAGATTGAAGACACTGGAATACTCCCTGCCAGCTTCTATGAAGATAACATCACCCTGATACCAAAAGCAGACAGGGACACAACCAAAAAAGAAAACTACAGACCAATATCTCTAATGAACATAGATGCGAAAATATTGAACAAAATTCTAGCCAACCGGATACAGCAGCATATCAAAAAGGTTGTTCATCATGACCAAGTGGGGTTTATCCCAGGCATGAAGGTTGGTTTAATATATGTAAATCAATCAGTGTGATCCACCACATCAACAAAAGCAAGACCAAAAACCACATGGCCATATCAACAGATGCAGAGAAAGCCTTTGACAAAATCCAACATCCCTTTATGATCCAAACACTACAAAAAATGGGAATAGATGGAAAATTCCTGAAGATAGTGGAGTCTATATATAGCAAACCTACAGCCAATATCATATTCAGTGGTGAAAAACTGGAAGCATTTCCACTCAGATCAGGTACTAGACAGGGCTGCCCACTATCACCATTACTATTCAACATAATGTTGGAAGCTCTTGCCATAGCAATCAGGCAGGAGCACGGAATTCAAGGGATACAGATTGGAAGAGAAGAAGTCAAACTCTCCCTATTTGCAGATGACATGATAGTATATATACATGGAAAGACCTAAGGAATCCAGCAAGAAGCTTTCGGAAATCATCAGGCAATACAGTAAGGTATCAGGCTATAAATTTAACATTCAAAATCAGTGGCATTCCTCTATGCAAATACTAAGTTAGAAGAAATTGAAATCCAGAAGTCAATTCCTTTTACTATAGCAACAAAAACCATAAAATATCTAGGAGTAAACCTAACCTGTCGGGCTGAGCTTCACTGACGGGAGATAGACGACCAGGGACTCACGGTTGAGCTGTACGCAGTATCTCTTTATTCATGCAGGACGCAGCACAATCTATACCAAGCTAGACTAAACTAACAACTAACTAAAACGAACAATGTTGTCTTTATATATACTTCCCAAGTAGGGTGTGAACAGGATGTGATGCAGAGAGGGTGGAGAGAAAAGTGACTGGTGAAAATCAGGGTGTGACAAGGAGAGGATCAGGGTGTGACAAGGAGAGGGGGTGGAGCAGGTGAGAATTCTACCACTAAACCACCAATGCCCTGGAGGGAAGGTGGTGCTTTATGTAAATGTAAAAGTGATTTATGTAAATAGACGGCAGTGGTTATGTAAATAGAATACAGTGGTTATGTAAATAGAATGCAGTGTTAAGCAGGGGGGATTTAAACCAAATGAAACAGAAGGGGTTTTTAAAAGCAGAATTAGAAGATACCAACACTAACCAAACAAGTGAAAGACTTGTATACTGAAAATTATGTGTCACTACTCAAAGAAATTGAAAAAGACACAAAGAAGTGGAAAGATATTCCATGTTCATGGGTTGGAAGAATTAACATCATCAAAACAAATATACTACCTAGAGCAATCTACAAATTTAATGCTATCCCCATCAAGATCTCAAGCACATTTTTTAGGAGAATAGAACAAATGCTACAAATGTTTATCTGGAACCAGAAAAGACCTAGAATTGTCAAAACAACCTTGAGAAAAAAGAACAGAACCGAAGGCATCACACTCCCAGATTTCAAACTGTATTATAGGGCCATTGTCATCAAAACTGCTTGGTACTGGAACATGAATAGACACACTGACCAGTGGAATAGAATTGAGAGCCCAGAAGTGAGCCCCCACACCTATGGACATCTAATCTTTGACAAAGGGGCCCAGACTATTAAAAGAGGAAAGCAGAGTCTCTTCAACAAATGGTGTTGGAAACAATGGGTTGAAACATGCAGAAGAATGAAACGGAACCCCTGTATTTCACCAAATACAAAAGTAAATTCCAAGTGGATCAAGGACTTGGATGTTAGACCACAAACTATCAGATACTTAGAGGAAAATATTGGCAGAACTCTTTTCCGCATGAAATTTAAAGATATGTTCAATGAAACAAATCCAATTACAAAGAAGACTAAGGCAAGCATAAACCTATGGGACTACATCAAATTAAAAAGCTTCTGCACAGCAAAAGAAACCACTACCCAAACCAAGAGACCCCTCACAGAATGGGAGAAGATCTTTACATGCCATACATCAGATAAGAGTTTAATAACCAACATATATAAAGAGCTTGCCAAACTCAACAACAAGACAACAAATAACCCCATCCAAAAATGGGGGGAGGACATGGACAGAATATTCACCACAGAAGAGATCCAAAAGGCCGAGAAACACATGAAAAAAATGTTCCAAGTCTCTGATAGTCAGAGAAATGCAAATAAAGACAAGAATGAGATACCACTTCACTTCCTGTGAGAATGTCAGACATCAGAAAAGGGAACAGCAGCAAATGCTGGAGAGGGTGTGGGGTCAAAGGAACCCTCCTACACTGCGGGTGGGAATGTCAACTGGTCCAACCTCTGTGGAGAACAGTCTGGAGGCTAGAAATGGACCTACCCTATGACCCTGCAATTCCTCTCCTGGGGATATATCCTAAGGAACCCAACACATCCATCCAAAAAGATCTGTGTACACAAATGTTCATAGCAGCACAATGTGTAATAGCCAAAACCTGGAAGCAACCCAGGTGTCCCAACAACAGATGAGTGGCTGAGCAAGTTGTGGTCTAGATACACAATGGAATACTACTCAGCTGTAAAAAATGGTGACTTCACCGTTTTCAGCTGATCTTGGATGGACCTTGAAAAATTCATGTTGAGTGAAATAAGTCAGAAACAGAAGGATGAATATGGGATGATCTCACTCTAAGGCAGAAGTTGAAAAACAAGATCAGTAAAGAAAACACAAGTAGAACCTGAAATGGAATTGGCGTATCTCAACAAAGTAAAAGACTCTGGGAGAATACAGGTCCATGAAGGATGACAGAGGACCTAGTGGGGGTTAGATTGTTATATGGGAAACTGGGGAATTATGCATGTACAAACTATTGTATTTACTGTTGAATGTAAAACATTAATTCCCCAATAAAGAAATAATAATTAAAAAAACACATACAGCACAATTCTGAACTGGCTTTTTTTTTTTTTTTTTTTGGACAGGACAGAGAGAAATGGAGAGAGGAGGGGAAGACAGAAAGGGGGAGAGAAAGACAGACACCTGCAGACCTGCTTCACTGCCTGTGAAGTGACCTCCTTGCAGGTGGGGAGCCAAGGGCTCGAATGGGGTTCCCTATGCCGGTCCTTGTGCTTTGCGCATGTGCGCTTAACCCGCCATGCTACCACCCGACTCCCTCTGAACTGGATTCTAAGGATAAAACTGATGGCTATCAAGGCATCCATGATAGCTACATAAACCCCTATACAGAGCAGATCACTGCGCAACATTTAAAGTGATGGGCCAGGTGGTGGCACACCTGGTTGAGTGCGCACATCACAGTGTGCGAGGACCCGGGTTCAAACCTCCACTCCCCAACTGCAGGGGGAAGTTCATCAGTGGTGAAGCAGGGCTGTAGCTGTCTCTATCTCCCCCATCCCTCTCAATTTCTGGCTCTATCCAATAAATAATAAAACTATTTTTTAAAGATTTTATTTATTTATGAGAAAGATAGGAGAGAGGGAACCAGACATCAGTCTGGCACATGTGCTGCCAGGGATCGAACTTGAGAGTCCAAAGCTTTACCACTGCACCACCTCCCGGACCACATAAAACTTTTTTTTTTTTTGCCTCCAGGGTTATTGCTAGGACTCGGTGCCGGCACTGCGAATCCACTGCTCCCGGAAGTTATTTTTCTCCCCCATTTTTGTTGCCCTTGTTATTATTGTTATTAATGTCATTGTTGGATAGGACAGAGAGAAATGGAGAGAGGAAGGGAAGACAGAGACGGGGAGAGAAAGACAGACACCTGCAGACCTGCTTCACCGCTTGTGAAGCGACTCCCCTGCAGGTGGGGAGCCAGAGGCTCGAACCAGGATCCTTACGCCGGTCCTTGTGCTTCGTGCCATGTGTGCTTAACCCACTGCACTACAGCCCGACTCCCAAAACTGTTTTTTAAAAAATGGTCTGCATGAAGTTTTCCCCACACTGGACAGTTCTAGCCTCTTAAGTCTGTGGTCTGAATGGAAGAAAGCATGACCATGAGTGACATCGCATGGGACTGCTGGCATCTTTGGCCTTGGAATTTCACTGACTGATTTTACTTTTGTAGCCCTCACACGCTCCAGACCTTCCATAAGCAGACGGTCCTTTTACAACCCAGCTGACAGTTCTCAGCAGTCTCTCGGGGGTCAGGAGGACAGCAGCCAAGGACCGGTCTTTCACCGGGGCCCCTAACCCCAGAGCACAGTCAGGTGACCTGCCTTTCCAAGGTGGTACCTGCAACACCTTTTCTTAAAAGAAAAAAATATATATGAATAAGTAAAGTTTCTACATGTATATTTTTAACTTTATTTACTGTATAAGACAGAGAGAAATTGAGAGGGAGACCGTGAAGGAGACAGACACTTGCAGTCCTGCTTCACTGCTTGTCAAGTTTTCCTCTGGCAGGTGGGGACCAGGGGCTTGAACCTGGGTCCTTGTGCGCGGTAACACAGGCACTTAACCAGGGGCACCACCACTTGGCCCACCTTTTTTTCTTTTAATTTCTTTTAGTTATCAGATAGGATAGAGAGAACTTGAGAGAGGATGGGGAGATAGAGAAGGAGAGAAAAATAACACTGCTTCACCACTTGTGGGGAGCGGGAGTCAAAGCCGGGTCCTTATTCTTGGTAATATGTGTTCTTAACTGGCTTTGCCACCAGCCGACCACCTCCATTTTCTTAAAATATTTTTATTATCTTTTTTTTTCTTTCTTCTCCAGGGTTACTGTTGGGGGTTGGTGCTGGCACTATGAATCCACAGCTCCTGGAGGCCATTTTCCCCCTTTCTTTTCTTTTTCCTTTCTTTCTATTTTATTTGAGAGGACAGAGAGAAATTGGGAGGGTGGGAGAGATAGAAACAGAATGAGAGACACTTGCAGACCTGCTCTGTCACTTATGAAGCATCCCCCCTGCCCGGGGCTAGAACCTGGGTCCTTGTGCATGGTAATGTGTGCACTCAACTGACTATGCCACTGCCCAGCTGCCCTATTTATTCTATCTTTTTTATTTTTCATATTTATTTTACCTTTTGTTGCTCTTTTTTTATCGTTGTTGTTATTGATGTCATTGTTGTTGGATAGGACAGAGAGAAATGGAGAGAGGAGGGGCAGACAGAGAGGGGGAGAGAAAGACAGACACCTGCAGACCTGCTTCACCGCCTGTGAAGGGACCTGCCTGCAGGTGGGGAGCCGGGGGCTCGAACCGGGATCCTTACACCAGTCCCTGCGCTTGGCGCCGCTTAACCCGCTGCGCTACCCCGGACTCCCCTATTTAGTTTATCTTAATGAGAGAGACGCAGAGACAGATCAGAGCCCCGCTCAGCTCTGGCTTGTGGTGTTGCTGGAATTGAATCTGGGGCCTCAACCTCAGGCAGGAGAGTCTCTTGTACAACCGCCATGTCTCGCCCATGGTTGCAGGGAGTGGCCGAGGGGCCAGGCTGGCCATGGCCACATTGGACGGGGTTCACCAAACCTGCGACTGTCCTTGCAACTCCCCTCAGTGGAGGCGGCTGTGAGGATCGACTGAATGGAGGGAGAGCCGCTCTGCGTGGCCATGGCAGGTGTTTTTTTTGTTTTTTTTTTTCTGGCCCCCATGGGAGGACACAATTTTGACTTTTGTGTGTATTTTCTGTCAGATTTACTTGTGAACAGTGGAGAAAGAGTAACTGAAGGAGAGACAGAGGGGATGACACTTGGGACTTGATGCTTCCAGGCCAGCGCTCTAGCCACTGCACCACCTCTCAGGCTGTATGTAGGTTCTCTGTGAGTATAAATACAAGGGTCCTGGAGGGAAAGTTGCAGAAGCAGCAGCGGTGGGGGCCAGGCGGTAGCGCAGTGGGTTAAGCGCATGTGGCCCGAAGTGCAAGGACTGGCGTAGGGATCCCGGTTCGAGCCCCCAGCTTCCCAATTGCCAAGGGGGTCGCTTCACAAGCGGTGAAGCAGGTCTGCGGGTGTCTTATCGCTCTCTCTCCCTGTCTTCCCCTCCTCTCTCCATCTCTCTCTGTCCTATCTAGCAATTACAACAATAACAAGGGCAACAAAAATGGAAACAATGGCCTCCGGGAGCAGTGGATTCCTAGTGCAGGTACTGAGCCCCAGCGACAACCTTAAATTTCTTAAATTTTCTTTTTTATTGCCTCCAGGGCTATCACTGGGCCTCGGTGCTTGCACAACGGACCCACCACTCACGACAGACATTTTTTTCTTTTATTTGATAGGACAGAGAAATTGAGAGGGGCGGGGGTGATAGAGAGGGAGAAAGACAGATATCTGCAGAACTGCTTCACCATCGTGAAGCCTTCCCTTCGCAGGTGGGAGTTAGGGCTCGAACCTGAGTCTTTGTGTGTGGCAACCCATGTGCGCCGTCTGCCCAGCCCCCGGCTGGCTCTTCCTTCAAGTCGTCAGGCCACAGATGCGGCAGCCACGTGGTGTGCTGAGTGAGCCCCGGCCTTCCCGTCTTCCCGTCACTCTCTTCACCTTTCCTGGCCTCCTCCATCTTTCCTGTCGCAGCTCTGCACACACACATTCAAGTCTGCCGCGTCTCGGGGAGTGACACTGCTCTACAGTGTGCGAGTCCTTCTCTCCTTAGTGCTGCTGCTGGCCACACGCCGATCTCACTCGCCACAGGTAGCTGTGACTCGCGGGGTTTGCAAAGCGCAGCTCAGAGTCAGATCTTACTGACACCACAGCACCAGGTTTCAGAGCACAGAGTCAGTATCCATTATTCCATTTGACTCGCATTAGCCCCATCTTTGGTTGGCGGTGATGCTTAAGGGACTTTAAAAAACATTTCCTTTTGTTGCCCTTGTTGTTTTATTGTTGTTGTTATTGATGTTGTTGTTGTTGGATAGGACAGAGAGAAATGGAGAGAGGAGGGAAGACAGAGAGGGGGAAAGACAGACACCTGCAGACCTGCTTCACCACCTGTGAAGCGACTCCCCTGCAGGTGGGGAGCCAGGGACTCGAACCGGGATCCTTAGGCCAGTCCTTGCGCTTTGTGCCACCTGCGCTTAACCCGCTGCGCTACCGCCTGACTCCCTATTTACTTACTTTTAATGAGATAGAATCAAGAGAGAAAGATAGAGATGACCAGAACCCTGCTCAGCTTTGGCTTATGGTAGTGCAGGGGATTGAACCTGGGACCTCAGTGCCTCAGGCATTAAAGTCTCTTGCAGAACCGTGTTGCTGTCTCCTCAGCCCATGTTTTGCATTTTTTAAAAAAATATATTTGATTTATTAATGAAAGGAAAGAACCAGACATCACTCTGGTACATGTGCTGCCGGGGATTGAATTCAGGACCTCATGCTTGAGATTCCAATGCTTTATCCACTGTGCCACCTCTCAAACCACTGTATTCTTTTTTTTTTTTTTTTAAATATTTATTTTACCTTTTGTTGCCCTTGTTGTCTTTCTATTGTTGTTGTTATTGATGTCATCGTTGTCAGATAGGACAGAGAGAAATGGAGAGAGCAAGGGAAGACAGAGGGGGAGAGAAAGACAGACACCTGCAGACCTGTTTCACTGCCTGTGAAGTGACTCCTCTGCAGGTGAGGAACTGGGATCCTTAGACCGGGATCCATAGGCTGGTCCTTGAGCTTTGCGCTGTGTGTGCTTATCCCACTGCGCTACCGCTCAACTCTCCCATGTTTTATATTCTTCAATACGTTGAAGTACATGAAGCCTCAGATTTTTCTTTTTTTTTTTTTAGATTTTTAAAAATATTAATTTCCTTTTGTTGCCTTATTGTTGTTGGATAGGATGGAGAGAAATGGAGAGAGGAGGGGAAGACAGAGAGGGGGAGAGAAAGACAGACACCTGCAGACCTGCTTCACTGCCTGTGAAGCGACTCCCCTGCTGGTGGAGAGCTGGGGGCTCGAACCTGGATCCTTATGCCTGTCCTTGCACTTCGCACCACGTGCGCTTAACCCACCACACTACTACCCGACTCCCTAAATATTTATTTTCTAATGAGAAAGAGAGGGAGAGGAGAGAGAGCAGGAGAACTAGACATCACTCTGGCATATGTAATGCCAGGGGTGGAACTCAGGACCTCATGCTTGAGAGTCCAACCTTATGCACTGTGCCACCTCCAGGTCCCCAACGTCTGCCCCCAGGGCGACTAGACAAGGTGGATTCTGAGCCCCAAAGGACAGAGCAGGAAGCAGCATGAACAGCAGGCAGGAGCCCTGCTGCCAGGAGAGGAGAGGAAGCTCACTCACCGTCATGCTCTTCAGACGCCTGGGGGAGGGGAGAGACTCTCCAACAGCAACCAAGGCACGGACGTGAGTTAGCAGCCAGTCAAATAAAACACGGAGCGGCGTAGGCTACGGCGTGAGCCATCTTCGATGCGTTTGCTCATCAGTGAGAGAACCAGAGCACGCAGGGTGCTGGGGATTACACCTGTCACTTCCTGCTTGACAGCGCAACACTTTCTATCTGTGAAGGCACCTCCCAGGCCTCACCTCTGGCTTATGGTGGTGTGGGGATGGAACCTGGGGATGAGGTTTTCAGTCTGAGACAGGAGACTTGCCGACAGTTTGTCTGTTTCACTGTGAATTACTTGGGGGGGGAGGTATTAAGACACTAGGAGAAACTGTGGGTACTGAAGTCAGAGGCCAGGACTGTGCCGTGCCTGCTCTGACTCTACCCCCTGGGCAACACTGTCATTTGGGAGCCCTGCTTCACTCCTCCCTTCCCTTTCTGATGGCTCTTAAGGTCCTCTTGGTTCAGACTTGAGTCAGGAAGACCACCAGGCCGACTGCTTGTTTGGGCACCCTTCAAGCAGCTTCCTTTGCTGTGTTCAGCATCGGTCTGCTGGGGGCTGTGGGTTATGGGGTGAGGGGGGCTCGTAGCCAGCGCCCCACTTAGCACTACCAGGACCCTAGGAGCAGTGGGCCGCAGGGCCCCCGTTCGTGCTCCAGGTGGATTCTTAGACTCACATGTGCATAAACGTGGCACTGGTGTCAGAACAGATTGCTGGGCGGCCCTCAGCAGGCCGAGTGCAGTCAGAGAAGGCACATTTTGAACAAGTTCCCAGGTGACACTACTCACCTAGCGACCATGTGCAAGAAGATCCTTCAGCATTAGAAACCAGCCTGAGAGAGGGCGCAGTGATTAAGGCTTTTGACTCTTAAGCAAGAGGTCCTGAGTTCGACTCCTGGCATTGCGTGGGCCAGAATGATGCTCTGGTTATCGCTCGCCCCCCCATTGTTAAATAGCACAGCTGAGGCAAGTCAAAGGCCAGTGACTTAGAAAAGGTCTTTGGCAGAGTCCTGGAACCTCCCCTGCCCCACTAGGGAAAGACAGAGACAGGCTGGGGGTGTGGATCGACCCACCAACGCCCATGTTTAGTGGAGATGCAGTGACAGAAGCCAGAACTCCCTCCCACCTTCTGCTCCCCATTAAGAACTTGATCCATACTCCCAGAAGGATAAAGAATAGGGAAGCTTCCAATGGAGGGGATGGGATGAAGAACTCTGGTGGTGGGGACTGTTTGGAATTGTACCCCTCTTATCCAACAGACCTGTCGCTCATAAAAATAAAATAAAATAAAATAAAATAAAATAAAATAAAATAAAATAAAGGTCTTTGGTAAGATTAGTGGGTTGCAGCCTGGGAGGTGGCACAGTGGCTACAGTTTTGGAATTAAAAGAGTGAAGCCTCTGGAAACAACCAAAATGCCCTTTGACAGATGACTGGATAAAAAAGTTATGGGACATATCAACAGAGTCTTATGCAGCAATAAAAAAAATAAATTTGCGTCCTTTGGGATAAAGTGGATGGGACCGGAGATGATGTTCAGGGAAGCCAGTCAGGAGGTGCAGGACACTGCAGGATGGCTTCACCCATATGCAGAATAGAGAGAGCTGAGCACAGAAAGTGAAAACCAAATGTCAACCTCTGGCTAAGACTATGGGGGAACTACAGTGGCTGTGGGGGTGGGGTGAGGACACAGACCTCTGGTGACAGGAGTGGTGAGAAAAATAAAAAGACTATACTGTAATCCATTAACCCCTCAATACAAAGTTAAAAAAAAGAAAATGAGAGAGGAGGGGGTGAGAGGAGGCTTAAGTTCAAACTCCAGCATCACATTCAGCTGACTGTCTTCTCTTTTAACTCTGCTCTCTTGTGTTAAGAAACAAATCTTAAAACAAAACATGGGAAGGGTGGTGAAGAGAGCTTCACAAATGATGCTCTCAAGTGGCTTGTGAAAGTTTCCAACCATTTCCTCTGGCTCAACTTTACCCTCTGTAGGTGGGTGGACACTGGGTCTGGGCTCCCGGAGGAACTCCAAGGACTTGACCTCTGCCCTAGTGGCAGCCCAGCCACACGGGAGCAGCAGCCTTGGCTGCAGAGAGCCAGAGGAGAGAGGCCCGCCGGGGCATAAACGCCCTTTGAAAACAGCACAACCAATGTTTCCTGCCCTCTTTCTGCAGCACCGTGGTGGTGCTCGAGAATGTGTTGGCCAAGCTCCTCGAGTGTGTATCTGCAAAAAAGAGGCCAGTGCCAGGTTCCTAGGCTGTGCTCCAAACCCACTTCTGGTTCCTAGCGGTGACGATGCAGCATGAGCGCGCCAGTGAATCTGAGATCCCTGTGGGTCCCAGGGCTGGGGCGCTTGTTGAGAACCCCACTGACAGGTTGAGCGCGTGCGCAGAGCTTGGCTCCAGATCAGCTGTGCAGCCCAGAGAGCTAAAGAAACGGTAGAGTGACCTGTCCCCACCATGTAAGCTTCCTTTTTTTTTTTTTTTTTTTTAAATTTCTTTATTGGGGGATTAATAGCTTCCTTTTACTGGACTGACAACCTCACTGGGCATCATGGACCATCAAGAGGCAGGAGAACATACAGGAGGGAAGTCTCATTCAAGAGAGTGAGCGTGAATAAGACCCTTTAGAGCGGGGAAATCAAAGCCAGAGCCTACGGACGTGAACTGGGGCAGCGCTCTCCTCCGGGATGAGCTGGGAGAAGGCGGAGCTCAGCCAGAACAGCTTTTGGAAGAGTTTTATTGCATTTTGTCTCCACGTGGAAGCACTGACAAAGTCAAAAAGAGGCAGCACGTTCCACTTTTCCGGAAAAAAAAAAAAAATCACATGGCTAGATTCATTTTCTCCCTTATCCAGGGTTGGATTTAATCAAGTTTAGCCCCACCCCCATCCCAAGCAAAAGCTAAAAAAGGAAACAGATCCAAGATAGCGTACAGGAATTCAGATGGTCAGTATTCCATTTCTGCCAGTTCTGCATCTGTAAAAACGGATGACCCCACCCCTTCAATCTTCCTCTTTCTAACGAGATAACACAGGAAGGATGTCCAAATGGGAAAGTGGTTCTGTCTCAGTGCCGTAGAGCTGCTGGTCCCACTTAGTCGCTGATGGCCACCAACTCAAAACAAGAAAATCGCTGGGGGTTACAACAACTCCCTTGCGTGAAGGCAGCTCTGCCGGGACAGGTCTCCCAGGTTAACATGGGGGTAAGACAGGGCGTGTGCACTTTATGAGTCTACAGTACCAGCCA
The DNA here is from genome assembly GCF_950295315.1 of Erinaceus europaeus. NCBI lineage: Eukaryota > Metazoa > Chordata > Mammalia > Eulipotyphla > Erinaceidae > Erinaceus > Erinaceus europaeus. Next base: position 40,092 of record NW_026647672.1, on the reverse strand, counting down.
GAGAGCCCACTTGAGAGGTTTACGAGATGGGGTGGTGGCAGGGCTGCCCATGGCACTCAGCATCCACACTCCTGGCGCCAAGGAGGAGCGGGAGGGAGGGGTGCGGCGCAGAGCGAGCACATGACAGGACCTAAAATGCGCTTGCTTCAGACTGAGAGAGCTCTTCTGATTGTGTAAGGCATTCTGAACTGGGAAGACCCCTTTCTTTCACAATGTCCAAATGATCAGAGGGAGTGCAGTTGGTGACTCAGAATACAAATCAGTCCCTTTTCAGCTCTCTCCCCACCCCACCCCCTCAAAGTCATTCTACTCCCACCCCAGAGCCGATAAAGTCAGAGGCAGGCAACTGACTCCATGAGTCAGACGCAGACTGTGTCTCTGCGGGGGCCAGGGCTGCTGTGTCCAGGGCCTCCTTCTGAAGGCTCCAGCCCTCATCCTGCCCCACACAGGCCTCGAGGGGCAAGCGTCCGTCTTCACAAGCTGCCCGCCACTGGGCAGTGCCAGTCACAGGCCCTCCCGCACTCCTAGGCCTCCCCTACAGGTGTCCCACGTCACTGTCGTCGTCATCCATGTACTCAGCAGATGTGGGCGCGGCCTGGTGACCGCACCCCCAGGTTAGACAGGCCAGTTAGACAGCAGAGAGGAAACCAGAGGCCAGAGAAGTGAGTTTCAAAAGGAAAAAAGAAAAGTTGCTTTGGTTACAAAAAAAAAAAGGGGGGGTGTGAATGGAGATAGGATGATCTTTAAAAAAAGGAGGGATCCATTTTTTTTTTTTCTTCTGCAATGCTCAGCCATTTTACTTGAGACAGTAAAAGAAGTTTTAGAGCAGCTGACTTGCTTTTTCAGTTGTGGCACTCATGAGAACAGACCAGGCGGGAGGTCGTGCTGTGAGTGGCCTGTGTCTGGGTGGCAGTGCTGGTCAGGGGTCCGTCAGACCACATACTGGTATGGGTCTGCCTTCCCTTGGTCTGGTGTGGCAAAGGGACTGGCCCAGCCGAGAGAAAAGGGGTGGCCAAAAACGGCTTTCATGTTCATCCACTTTGTTTTTTTAGCCCATCTTCTCTCTTCCTTTTTCAATTGTTCTATTCCCTGAAAACAAGAACAATCACACTTTCAGTCAGGCGCTGTACTGGTGGGGAGGGATGTCCATTAGCTTGAAGTGAACGGACTCAACAATTCCTTCTGAATGGCACAAAACTACCTACAGAACAGTTCTCTTCTCTCACAAAAAGTGTTCAAACTGAAAACACTGCATCTGTGTGCGTGTGCATATAGGGGCGGTGGTTCGGGGCCCTCGGCTGTGACTGTGTGTGCAGGCCCGGTGTCCATCTACGCAGACCTGAGTGCTTCCTGGGGCGTGCCGGGGCGCCGTGGCTCATGCTGCCTGGTGAGGGAGTCTTAGGGAAGCTCTGGCATGAGAAGCCTTGGGGCTGGTGGGCAGCTCCTGTTCTGGGAGAGGTTCACAGAAGTCTCACACTACTGTGACCACTGTGCAGACCGGGGGGGGGGGGGGGCGGAGAGGAACAAAGCAAACACTGGTGTGGTGTGGTGTGGTGTGGTGTGGTGTGGTGTGGTGTGGTGTGGTGTGGTGTGGTGTGTGGTGTGGTGTGGTGTGGTGTGGTTAGCCTTGCCAGCCTGGGAGCTCAGGAAGCACCTTGCTTAGTGACGCTGGCAAGACACACCTGAGGGGGGGGGAAGAGACTGTGGTGAGGGCAGAAGTCACCAGAGCGAGGAGGAGGTGTTAGTACAGGTTAGAGGGCACAGGGACAGACCAGTCAGCCTCAGTCGTGGCCAGGGGCCTCCTAGTGCTCCTTTGGGGAGAAAGCGGCAGTGTGACCCTCTTGGGGCCCGAGCTGCTGCCCTACTAAGTCTCCCAGGACAAACAGGCCAGGGGAGCGAGATGGCTCCTTCCTCTCTCCTTTCTCTTCTTTAGACGGAGCAAGTCGGGGCAGGGCTGGAGAATGTGCCCATAGGCAGAGGGGCAAGGGTCTGTCTGCTGTGGTCTCTGAGGAAGTGGGGGAGCAGGGATGGGGTCTGAGAGGATAGTCAGTCAGTCTGCCTGCAGCCCAGGGACCGGGGAAGGATTCGGGTCAAGGAAAAGATACCCATCCGTCCCCAGGAGCTGTGGAGCCTGCCATGTCTCCCTTCCTCCTTCCCAGCACAATTCCCTTCAGAAATGGCCTCAAGGGGAAAGAAGCAAGGCTAGGCCCTGGAGAATTCTCCTCACCCACGACCTGTGACCCTGCGGGCTTAACGGACAAGCTGGCCAGTCGCTGCTGGAACACAGCTCAGTCTACACCACTGGCAGGCAGAGCGCTTTGGCGGCCAAGGCTTCTTCCACCTTCTAAGGTGCTGGGGATGCCCATGTCGGTGGCTTGGCAGTGGGTTAAGTGCCATTCTCTCTGCCTGCTGGTGTCCTTCACCCACAGGGAGAGGGTGCTGGGGGCTTTGTCCCTCCGACAGGCCGCTAGATGGGCGCTGCCCCGCAAGGGAGCCTGAGGGAGGCAGCTGTATCAGTGCAAAGACGGACATTTACCACTCTGACCCTCATGCCAGAGCTGAGTGCCACCCCTCCCTTCTAGTCCTGCTACCTGACCCCAAACATCTAAAGAGAAATGCCCACATCACAGCAACGGGCTCAAGTCTGGCCCAGCCCGCAGCTGTGAAGACCCCAGAGGAGCTGTGGGTAGGAGGGGAGAAGAAATGCAAAATCCCACTGCTTACACCAGGCCCAGGCCCAGGCCCAGGCCCGCCCGGACAACCAGGTGTACAGTCACCCTGGGAAGCATCACTGCCTGTCTGCTTGGCCCACCACCCGATCTCTACACCCACGCTCTGCCCAGGAGTGAAAAGGTGCCTCGGTGCCCAGCAGGGTGTCCAAGACAATACGGGAGGACCTGTGGCCAAAGGCGCCCCTCACCAAGGCTGCTGGGCCCCTTTCTGCTGCCCAGCTCAGTGCGTGGACGTGTGTGTGTGTGGGGAGACCCGGGGTCACCGCAAAGGGGGCGATCCCACACCCCCGCCCCGTGCCCGTCCACTGGGCGCCCAGCCCGACATGCCGCCGCTCTCTCACCGTCTCATCTGTGCAGATGGAGTGCACCTGGGTCCCGAACATGACGGACGTGAAGATGAGGAAGAGCAGCCCCTCGAAGCACAGCAGGATGAGTAGGATCACCGTGGTGGGCGGCGAGAAGGAGCTGCATTCTGCAAGAGAGGGGCGCGGGGCTGGGGCAGCCACCACTGTCTGGTGCCCCCCCAACTCTGACACGCTGTCTTCAGGGAGGCCGCCTCTGCCCAACACGCCTACAGGCAACCAACTCCACTGCCCTGACACCAAGCACGGGGCCTGGCATGTGGGGAGACCCCACAGACACCTTTCCTGCCCCAGGAGGGCTTGTGCGGCTTCCAGACACGAGGGGCTGGGGCATTCCCGCTGCGGGTGCCGCCTCTCTGCTCAGTGAGCAGGGGAACAGGTGTAGGGGACAGGTGTAGCGGACAGGTGTAGGGGACAGGTGTAGCGGACAGGTGTAGGGGACAGGTGTAGCGGACAGGTGTAGGGGACAGGTGTAGGGCACAGGTGTAGGGGACAGGTGTAGCGGACAGGTGTAGCGGACAGGTGTAGGGGACAGGTGTAGCGGACAGGTGTAGCGGAACGCTGGGCCGCTCTAGGAATTGCAGCCAGTCCTGAGCCCGGTTAGAGTCACTGCCCGCTCCTGAGAATCCCTGTCTCAGCGAGTCTGTCCTGAAGTCAGGGAGTGGACAGAGTTGTTTGGTCTGACGGCACTTTTGCTGTCGTTCCCCAGTATGAGATGGCCCTGACCTGGTGTCTTGAGAGCCCAAGGCAAGTCCTTGTCCCTTTCTGGGCCCCGGTTCCTCTGCTGCTGAGCAGCTGGTCTCTCTGGGAGTGTGGTCTGAAGTGGGAGGGCCTCAGGTGCGAGTAAAGTCAGTGGTCTGGACACACAGTGGAATACTACTCAGCTAGGAAGAACGGTGACTCCACCTTCTTCACCTTCTCATGGACGGAGCTCAAAGGAATCGTAAAGTGGGATGAGCCCGAAAGAGAAGGATGAATGTGGGATGATCCCACTCACGGACAGAAGCTGACTCTGGGAGGGAGGGGGTTGAGGCTTTCAGGTCCTGGCCCCTATGACAGGCTCACTGTGAAGCGAGTGTCCTCCTGTGACCCATCTTGGGAGATGAAGAATCGTGCCTACGTGCCAGCACCTCTACTGCAAGCCACTGACTGGCCTCTCAGAACAAAACAAACATATGCCCGAAAAAACAAAACACAAGCAACAAAAGCAGCCCGACCCACTGAAGAGAAAGGCAGGAGGCAGGTGCTGTGGAGGTGGTGGGTGCATACAGGGAGCCCCCCTCTGGTCCCCCATCTGAGAGCAGCTTCCAGAGACCCGTGAGACACGTGCACAGGGAAGAGGCTTGGCTGGCACAGATTCCCCAAGCACGCCTGTGCTCGCCCAGTCACCAGGCCTGCTCGGGCCCATCTCTCCGGCTGGAACAGCCCAGTTCTGGAGGTGTGGTTATGATCCACTGGGCCTGGGACCGATTCAGGGAGCGCCCGTGACAGCAGCCCTGCTAGGGTCCTTTTGCAGACATCACAAGGGACAAGGAGGACCTACCTGGACACCTGGCGCCGTGTGGGTGGCTAGATAAGAAAGCGCACCTCTCGGGGGGTGGGCGGTAGTGCAGCGGGTTAAGCGCACATGGCACAAAGCGCAAGGACCTGCGTATGGATCTCGGTTCGAGCCCCTGGCTCTATCTGCGGGGGGGGGGGGGGGGGTGTCGCTTCACAGGTGGTGAAGCAGGTCTGCAGGTGTCTAGCTTCCTCTCCCTTCCTCTCTCGATTTCTCTCTGTCCTGTCCAACAATATCATCAAGGGCAAAAACAAGGAAAAAAAAAAAAAAAAAGAACAGCTTACCTCTCTTCACATCCCCTTGGAACTCAACTGTGGGCCTGGGAGACTCCCAGTCTGGCCTCCAGTGGGGAGGGCAGGGCAGCTGCCTACCTGGTCTCTGAGCGCTCAGTGATGAGGGGGACAAGGTAGACATGGCAGGGCACGAATCCTGGCCTCAGCTGTTCTGGCCCTGCGTCTTTCCTGTTCAGCCCTCTCCTCCCATCTTGGCCCAACACCTGTCTGTCTCTGCCGCTGGTGCCAGGAGGGCACCGCTGTGCTATAGCTACACTACACTGGAGAGCCTGACAATAGTCGAATTCCCCCTCCCCCCATCTTTCCACCAGAGCACTGCTCAGCTCTGGTTTATGGTGGTACGGGGGACTGAACCTGGAACTTCGGAGCCTCAGGTATGAGCTTCTTTTTGCAGAACCCTTACGCTGTCTACCCTTGCCCTCAATAGTGGAATCCGGGCAAGGCATCTGGCTCCACTGTCTCTGCTACGCAGTGGAAGAACAATGTGTGAGCTGATCAGTCCTCTTAAATTTTATTTTAAGGCTTAGTTATTTCACGAGGAACAGAAGTCAGACCACGACTCTCATGTGCAGTACGGGCACTGTGTCCGCAGCCTCGGGCATGCGAGTCCTGGGCTTCCCTGAGCTGCGGCCTCTGCTCTCCAGGGCTGGAGTGGGCCCAGGGCTGTGGCTTCCTCCAGCCTTCCACAGCCGTCTGTGCCTGCACCCACCCTAACAGTACAAGTCGAGTTCTGGGGAGGCAGGAGCCAGACTCAGGGAACACGGAGCCAGCTCCTCCTCACAGTGTCCTCACTCACTCATCCCGGGTGAGGCGACAGCCCTCCCTAGTGTCTGCAGGGCCTGGCCGTGCAAGCGGTCTAGGCCCGAGCAGTGATGGAGTGACTGGTCAGCTCCCTGGCCTCTCCTTTGGGGACTGTCCTGGCTCAGCCCTGTTGCCACAGGGGCTGGGTACTCTCAGTCTCTATCACAACTCCTGACATGGGGGGATCCGGGACACTAGACTCACCTGGGCAGGGCCGGACATCCCAACTCCAGACCGGGGCTCGAGCCACAGTGCCTCTGAGCTGTGAGACTGAGGACATGTTTGCCCCTGTGAGCCCGGCTTCTGCCTTCTGCACAAGGGGAAGCACCCACCTTCTCGTCGCTGTGTTAGCAGGCAAATGCGGCACTGCTCAGGCAGCCGGAGCGTCGAGCTTAGTTCTTAGTGGGTGCTAGTCAACGACCCCCAGCTCCTTTTTTTTTTTTTTTTTTTTTTTGCTAAATTTCTTTTTATTTTCTTTACTGGATAGAGACAGTCAGAAATGAAGAGGTAAGGGGAGGCAGAGAGGGAGAGAGGCAGAGAGACACCTGCAGCCCTGCTTCACCACTCGCAAAGCTTTCCTCCTGCAGGTGGGGGCTGGGGCCTTGAACCCGGGTCCTTGTGCACTGTAGTGTGCAAGCTCAACCAGGTGCGTCACCCACAGCCCGTCCTTCAGCTCCACTTCTAGACAGAGACACTCTGCCTCCTCACCAGTATCGCTCACTGTTGCCCACGCCCACGAACCTGACTGCGGCTGGTGGCGGCTCTGATGTCCCCGTCAGAACACTATCAAGGCGTTTTTCAGAAAGTCCCCCAGGGAACTTGCTGCTCACAGCCAGCCAGCCAGGCCAGTCTGAAGCCCACCTGCCTACCACACTGGCTTGACCTCCTCTCTCTGCTATGAACCAGGACTGTAGTCCTACAAAGCTAGGCGGCCACCAGGTGCTAGGGACCAAACCGTGCCACTGGTCCTCCCCCAAGGTGAGGTTTTTAGTTTTCGTTTTTTTTTTTTTGTGGCCAGGGTCTTTGCGAAAGTCAGCCTGTGAGGTTGGAGGCTCTTCCCTAAAGAGCCTGTGTGTCCCACAAGGACACAGGAGATGGCAGCTGTGTCTAAGCCTCTCACTAGAAACCACGGTGGTCAGCACCCTGATCTTGACACCTTCCCGCCCTCAGGACCGAGAAGGCAATGCTGAGGCTTGCCAGCGCCTGAATGTGGAGTTTCAGCGCCACAGCCTGCGCTGACTAGGAACACGCACTCGCCTTCCTGTGGGTGAGCTTAAGTCAGAAGAGCAGGGCACCAAGTGTAGAGGCGGCAAAGACTACGGGCACGGGCACGGGGCCTCAGCACTGAACGGACTGGCCTTGTGCAGCAGCACAAGGCCCAAGAACCAGCGCAAACAGGAAGAGCAAAGCTTGGGGAGGTGATGACATGAATGGGGGGGGGGGGCCCACGGGGAAAGGGAGAAGGTGGGAGGACGGTGCTTCTCCTCAAGGCCCGGGAGGCAGCAACAGGTAGAGTCACATTGCCAGCGGCAAGGACCCTGGCTGATCGTCAAGTACCATGGGGAGCACCGTGCAATCCAGGCTCTGGTCTGTCTTGCCTCTGTCTCAGATTTACAACAGAGAGAAAAAGAGTCCACAGGTGCTATCATGTAGGCGTGAAAACTTCCACAAATGAAGCCCTGGACCTTAATCCTGGGGTCCTAAGTCTGATCCTTGGCAGTGCGTAAATCAGAGTGGTGCCTGGGTTCTCTTCCTCCTGTTCTTAAATAAATCAATATATACTGATGTACTGCACCAAAGTCAAGGACTCTGGGGTGGGGGAAGTGTTCAGGCCCTGGAACACGAAGGCAGACGAGAAGCTAGGTGGGGGTTAGATCATTATGCAGAAAACTGAGAAGTGTTACACATGTACCAACGGCTGTATTTTATTGTCAACTGTAAACCATTAATCCCCAAATAAAGAAAAGTAAATCAATAAAACAGTTTTATGCAAAAAAATAAACACATATAAATATTTTAAAATGAGGTTGGCCCCAGGCACCATGCTAGAACAAGGGCCCACCCGCTTGGGCCCTCACACAGACCCCTGGAGTAGGAAGGGAGGCCTGGCTTATACTCACTTGTCCAGTCTTCTTCAAAGCAATACAGGAAGTGGAATCCCACCATGACGAGGGCGTGGAAGGAAATGAGAGCTATGTACATCTGAAACAGGAGAGCAGTGCAGACATTGTTGTGACAACCTTCCGGACATGCAGATGTGTGAACAGGGGACTTGGACCTTCCTACTCAAACACAGTCAGCCTCAGGGCTCACCAGGAGGGACCCCAAGCCTCCTGCCACTGGCCCCTGCACTCGACTATGGGTCTGGAGGGAGTGGCCCTTCAACGGGAGGCTGTGGAACAAGGCAGAAACAGCCCCCGCGCTGTGACCTGGGCTCAGTGTGGGCTGCCCTAGTGAGCAAGGCGTGGCCAGGCCCTGCTGCTTCTCCCACCTGAGAACGTGGGCCCTGAGTGTTCGGGCCTGCGGCCCACCCTAAGGGTCCTCAACACGCCCCAGCCCCACCTGCCTGCAGCCACCACCAAACTGGACATTAGGAATGGGGGCCCAGAGCTAGTCAGTCTCCAAACATTCAAAGGGCTTGGGAAGAGAGTTAGCCGGAAGGATGAGAGCTACACAGCCTGACAGTGAACTGAACAGCAGAAAAGACCACTATGAGAATGGAGACTTCTCAAAGGAACAAAGTCTGGCTGCTTCCCGGAGTGGGGGGAGGGGGGGAGAGGGAAAGATGGGGGAGGGCAGAGCTGGAAGCTGACTTACTGTAAACAGGACAAAGTACTTCTGGTTGTTCTCACCAACGCAGTTATTAACCCAAGGGCAGTGGTGGTCCATCTTCCGAATGCACCGCTTACAAACACTGCGGGAACCCACAAGGCAGACTGTCAGGGGGGCCCCAGGAACACAGAGCCCACCCCCCAGCTCTACTCCTTAGCAAGGACCTCGCCCTGCCTGAGGCTTTGCTGGGGGTGTGCTGACAGGACCCCCAGGGCCACAGGCCCTCAGACAGAGGGACAGTCCTCCACCTTCACAGCATCTCATCTCATCTCACATGAAAGTTAAGACAGAACTGATGACGACCGGCTGAGGGTGAGGGAGCACGGAGGACAGGAAGAGTGTGAGAACCATGCCCGGAAGAGATGAAATACAGTTCTGATTTTCCCAGGAGGGGCTTCCTGCAGAAACAGGTTTTTCTGCTTCAAGCATGGGGTGTGTGTGTGTGTGTGTGTGTGTCCTATCCAACAATGATGACATAAATAACAACAACTACAACAACAAAATTAAAAAACAAGGGTAACAAAAGGGAAAATAAATAAACAAACCAAAACAAATGATCAATGAGAGAGAGAGCCAGAGCACCGCTTCTGGTCACAGCACCAGGACCTCACACCCAAGAGGCCCACAGTTCACCCACTGCTCTGCTTTGCAGGCCACAGCATTAGGTTTTTTTTTTTGTTTTTTTTTTAGGATAGAACTTGATTTTTTTTTTTTTCCTCCAGGGTTATTGCTGGGCTCGGTGCCTGCACCATGAATCCATCGCTCCTGGAAGCCATTTTTCCCCCCTTTTTGTTGTAGCCTTGTTGTGGTTATTATTATTGCCATTGTTGATATTGTTTATTGTTGGATAGGACAGAGAGAAATGGAGAGAGGAGGGGAAGACAGAGAGGGGAGAGAGAAAGATAGACACCTGCAGACCTGCTTCACCGCCTGTGAAGTGACTCCCCTGCAGGTGGGGAGCTGGGGGCTCGAACCGGGATTCTTACGTCAGTCCCTACTGAGCCACCGCCTGACCCCCAGAACTTGATTTTTTATTTATTTACTTTATTTTTACCAGTGCACTGCTCAGCTCTGCCTTAGGGTGGGTACGGGGGGACTGAACCTGGGCCTCGGGCACGAGAGTCTGTTTTATAACCACCATGCTATCTCCCCGAACCCACATTAGCTTTTTCAACAGCAAGTCCAGTGGGCTATGGCAGTGGGCAGGGCAGGGTGGATGGTGTTTGCTGAGCTCTGCTCACCAGTGATGATGGAAAGGCATTGGAGGAGCTGGTGGGTGCGGGGGTGTGAGCCGTTCCCCAACGCCAGGCCAGGGCACAGATGACTGTGAAGGCTGCGGGGCTCAGCCACACCCGGGAGTAGGTATAGTTTTCTCTTTTTATTTATTTTGGATAGAGACAGAGAGAGGTTGAGAGGGAAAAGGGAAATAGAGGAGGAGAGAGGGACACACCTGTGACCCTGTTTCACCCCTCATGAATCTTCCCCCCTGCAGGTGGGGACTGAGGGCTTGAACCCTGGTCCTTACAAACTGTTATGTGTGCACTCAGCCAGGTGCACCACCACCTGGCCCCAGCATGACCTTTCCTAAGCATAGTGTGTGTGTGTGTGTGTGTGCACGTTTGTGTGTGTGTATGTGAGTGTGTGTGTGCGTGTGTTTGTGTGTGTGTGTGTGTTTGTTTGTGTGTGTGTGTGTGTGTTTGTGAGTGTGTGTGTGTGTGTGTGTGTGTGTGAGTGTGTGTGAGTGTGTGTGTGAGTGTGTGTGAGTGTGTGCTTGTGTGTGTGTGAGTGTGTGTGTGTGTGTGAGTGTGTGTGTGTGTGTGAGTGTGTGTGCTTGTGTGTGTGTGTGTGAGTGTGTGTGAGTGTGTGTGTGAGTGTGTGTGTGTGAGTGTGTGTGTGTGTGAGTGTGTGTGTGAGTGTGTGTGTGAGTGTGTGTGTGAGTGTGTGTGAGTGTGTGTGCTTGTGTGTGTGTGTGTGTGTGAGTGTGTGTGTGTGTGTGTGTGTGTGTGTGTGTGTGAGTGTGTGTGTGTGTGTGAGTGTGTGTGTGAGTGTGTGTGTGTTTTTCTTACTGGGGAAGCCACTCAGCCTGGGACTTCAGAGCCTCAGGCAAGAGCGTCTTCGGCGGAGCCACTGCGCTAGCTTCCCAGCCCTGGCTCGCTCTTTGGGGTCAGGGCAGACCTGAGCCTGTGGACCGGCTCGACTCCAAGCCTCGAACGGCTCACGCGCAGGCACGCACGCGCGTTGTCCCACGGGGTCGTGGTTCAGGCGAGCGGTGGGGTCACACCCACCTTCCCCTTGTCCTTCTCCACAGCTCCAGAGACTCACACTGACGGGCACAACACAGACAGGCGCTCAGAGGAAGAAAGGGAGGCCCAAGAGAGGCGGGAAAACCAAGGAAGTCCCGTGTCCGTAGCTGCTTTACGTGGCCTCTCTGTGGCGGCAATCTACAAGCACCGATGGATGCAGACTAACCGGTGACCCCGGGCCCTGCCCCTCACTTTTAAACGCAGAGACAGTTGAGAGTAAGTTGCTTCCTGCACCCTGGGCCTCCGTCAGCAGGCCCTGCACAGCCTCCACAGAGATGTCCTGTGGCTTGATTTTCTCCTGGCTGGGCAACAAACTCTCGAGGGGCACCGGCTCCCTGCTCCAGCTCCTGAGTGGCTTGTCTTCCACCAGTTACTCTGAAAGGGCCTTCAAGTGTGTGCCGGACACTGCTCAGCTGCAGAGATATGCCAAGTGGCCTTAAACAAGTTCTCACAGCAAATTCTGCCTCTGTTTCCCGGCAGCCTCTCTGCAGAGACCAGGTATGATGCCAGGAAGTGGGGTTTCACAATAGGCTCTCACTGGGCAGTCAAATCAGGAAAACACTCTCTTCAAGGGGTGAAGAAAGGGGAAGAGCAGGTCCTCTGGTGAGGCCCCTCTGCTCAAGTGTCCGTATTACACTGACTGGAAACAGTCAGTGCTAGTGATTTTGAGTGGAAACTGTTCAGGACCCGGTTCCCTTCCAACTCCCACTTTCCAAGACTCAATGCCGGGCACACTGGGAGCTGCAGAGGCCAGTGCTGCTGGCTGGTCTCAGAGCTCCTGTTTGCAACGAGGACACATTCCAGGATGCCCCCCCCCCCTCTCGCTTATAGAGCTGCTGGGAGGCAGGTTCCTGGGCCAGGGAGCAGTGGTGCTGGGGGATGGGGTGGGAGCGGGGCACTGCTCAGAGACTGAGCCCTTCCCAGTCTGAACAGCTTAGCAGCTGGAGCCTGGCGAGAGCTGGAGCTTGGCAAGGTCTGGAGGTGGGGCCTTAAATGGGACAGCTGACATGTTCCAGGCCGAGGCGGTGACTGTCCACCTGCCTGCCTGCTAGTTTTGCACCTTCTATCACAAGGGAAAATCAACAGATGCAGGTTCCCTCCCCACCATCACCCAACACACCGCTAGGGAGTCAGTTACAAAGAGCAAGGCAGCCGGGCGCTTGGTGTCCCCTCTCCAGTCACAGTGGGGCAGCTCAGGCCCAGACACCAAGGCAGGCTCCCTAACAGGTCCCAGGGGCCTCTCCCACACCTCTCTCTCGTGCTGGCTCAGCATCTCATGTGCACAGTGCAGTGGGCGGCCAGGCTCCTGGGCACAGGCACTGAGAGCAAGGGGCATGCCCTGAAGGTGCCATGATGGCCACTGGAGAGATACAAGGTCTTACATGGAGCTACTTGGGGTGGGAGAGAGAGCATAATGGTTCTGCAAGGAGACTCTCATGGCCGAGGCTCCAAAGTCCCACATTCAATCCCCCACACCACCATAAGCCAGAGCTGAGCAGTGCTCTAAGAAAAAAAAAAAAGTGACAGAACAGTGCAAGATGGCAAGCTGACTGTCCACACTGGCACCTATAAAAGTCCAACGTGCTGCCATCTCTTGTGCTCTCACGGACAGACAGCGGAGTCTATGCCCAGGTAACAGCAGCCTCACATCTAAGCCTCCCTTCAGAAGCAAAGAAGGAAGAGCAGCCACGCGCCTAGAGGTTCAGGTCTGGCAGGATCTGCGCCACCCAGCAGAGCTCAGAAGATACAGGCGGCTGGGACTCGAGGAGTCGTCGGAGGAGTCAGGTGCTCACTGCAGGAGCAGCCAGCCGACGCCAGCCGTGTCCACCTGGGAGGCAGGCCTCTGAGCTCCAAGCGCCACGAACTGGCACTGCGTGGCTCTGCGTGACGTGGCGCGGCGTGGCGTGGCAGGGTCAGTGAGGGCTGGGTAGGGCCACCATGACTCATCATTTGAATCAGCAGCCTCTGTTTTGCTCAAACTGATTTAAGAATCCCTCGCTTGGGTTTTCTTGGGGAGGGGGGGGGGCGTGGGGAGGAAAACCGCAGGGGTAGAGAAAGGGAAGGACCCCAGCAGTCACCTCGTTTCTACCCACTAAGTCCACGCTGGCCTGCCTGCAGCCTGTATAAGCCAGCACATGCCCAAGGAGCATGCTCTGCTGAGCGACCAAGCAGCCTCCTCTTGCTGAGAAGGACTCCCAGTTATTCCAGCGGAACCCACACCACAGGCTTGGGAGGAAGAGCTGCGCAAGCTGAGCAGCAGCGGGTCCACCGACAGTCCAGTGTGGCGGGGACAGCGCTGGCCTCTCCAGCTTCAAGGCTGGGACTCACAGGCAGCGCTGGGCTGACAGGAACATGCTACACAGACGCCTGCATCTCAGGTCCAAGCAGCAAGCCCTGAATCAGCTGCTTCTTTTTATGACAGAACAAAGATGGCTAAACAGTCCTGTGCGAATGAGCATCAGCCTGGAAACGAGGCTGAGGGGCATGTTTGTAGCTCTGTGATTTGGCATTTAAAGCATACTTGCAATGATAAAAGTGTAATTTTTATGTTTTGTGGAGAAGAATCAAAACAACAAAGAAAGCTGAAAACCAAAGGGAAGAAAAAAATCACAAATAAGAAAGGAAAGTAGCTTCTTTTTTTTGGGAGGGGCGGGGGCTAAATTTTAAGCTTTAAAGAAAAGTTTTCATTCAAGGACAATCCTTTCATTTCTCTCTACATTTTATTTATTTATTATTTTATTATTATTATTTTTTTGCCTCCAGGGTTATTGCTGGGGCTTGGTGCCTGCACTACGAATCCACTGCTCCTGGAGGCCATTTTTCCCATTCTGTTGCCCTTATTATTATTGTCATTGTTGACGTTGTTGTTGTTGGATAGGACAGAGAAATGGAGAGAGATGGGGAAGACAGAGGGAGAGAGAAAGACAGACACCTGCAGACCTGCTTCACCACTTGTGAAGCAAGCCCCCTGCAGGTGGGGAGTCAAGAGGCTCGAACCCAGATTCTTGTGCCAGTCCTTGCTCTTTGTGCCATGTGCTTAACCCACTGTGCCACCGCCCGACTCCCCCATATTTTTTTTAAAGAGGCACAGAGAAAGGCGGAAAGAAGTCCCAGCTCCAGCTCCCTCTAGCGCAGACCCTGAACCTGGGCTGACACGTGACAAAGCAGCACACTGTCCAGGTGGACTTATTACCAACCCTCCTACGATTTAAAGTGACCGGGGTCTAAGAGAGAACGTGATGGTTCTGCAAAGAGACTCTCATTTCCGAGGCTCTGAAGTCCCAGGTTCAATCCCCTGCACCACCATAAGCCAGAGCTGAGCAGGGCTCTGTTGATAAATAAAGTTCTGACTCATGTTTCCTCAGTAAGAATAACAAAGCCGTGAGGCAGGAACCCCTCCAAGTGTAAAGACGGGAACAAAGGCAGAGACAGTCCAGGATGAGCGTAGGGCCTGATGTTGGGTGTGGCCCGGTCAAGCCCCAGGACAGGTGTCTCAAGTCCAAACCCACTGCCCTGCCCAAGCTAGTGGAGTCCAGGGCTTGGGGAGGGAGAGTCACAGTGGCCTCTGCGTCTAGAGGAGGGGACATTCAGAAGCCTTGCTGCTGGCGGGTGGGGAGGGAGGCGAGGCTGGCCAGCTGGCTCATGTGTACCTGCAGTGGTGGGCTCGGTCGGGCTTGATGCTGCAGCATTTGGGGCACTTGTACACCACCTGCCCAGGCTTCAGCTGTAAACTCTCGATAAATTCCTTCGTGGCGTTTCCTTTGGGCACCGCCCCCTGTGAGAGAAGGGAGAGGCGTCAGGGTGGGGCCAGGGGTGTCTGCAGTTCTGACACTCCACGGTGGAGACGGCCAAGGGAAGCCACAGCCACATATGCAGGCCGGGCATTTTCAGCTCCACACGCGCGTGCTGTGCACGGCCAAGCAGCTACCGACACAGAATCTGACGCCCTTGGTTGACTTCCTATGTTGAATAGGCCATTGTTCCTGCCGATTATTTCCATCTTACTGAATTTTCTCTCATCGAATCTATTCTCCGCTATATAAACACTGCAGGAAGGATTGGGTTCATCGATGGCTTTAAAAGGAAAAGAAGAAAAGGCCGCATGGAAGTCTTTTTGCACAGTCATTCTGCTACCTCCCCGGCACAGTCATTTTTGGTCTACATAGAATTCTCTTTAGTTTTTTTTTTTCCTTTTTAAAGATTTTATTTATTTATGAGAAGAGAGAAAGAACCAGAGATCACTCTGGTAACATGTGCTTCCGGGGATCGAACTTGGGAACTCATGTTTGAGAGTCCAAAGCTTTATCACTGTGCCACCTTCCGGACCACAAATTCTCTTTAGTTATTTTAAAGCTTATCTTTTTAAAATTAGTGACTTAATAGTGATTTACAAAACTACAAGACAATAGGGGTATAATTCTTTTTTTTTTAAAAAAAATTATTTATTCCCTTTGTTGCCCTTGTTATCATTGTAATTATGTCATCGTTGTTGGATAGGACAGAGAAATGGAGAGAGGAGGGGAAGACAGAGAGGGGGAGAGAAAGACAGACACCTGCAGACCTGCTTCACCACTTGTGAAGCGACTCCCCTGCAGGTGGGGAGCCGGGGGCTCAAACTGGGATCCTCATGCCGGTCCTTGTGCTTCGCGCCACCTGTGCTTAGCCCGCTGCTCAACTGCCCGGCCCCCTCTTGCCCATTTTTATTCACTTCTGCAGCCCTGCCTTCACTTCTTCTTTAAGCCACACCCACACCTACTACTAGTTCCCTTCTCAGATAAGAGAAACAGTGCCTGACTTCCTCTGGTGTTTTTCCTCTTGGTGATGGAATAAAAACCTATTTACCTTGTTACAAATATTCCAGGTCCTGGTGGGGTTGGGGTTCACAGCCCTGGGGTCATTTGGGCGTTTGGACCAAAATTCTTTATGGGGAGCAGAAGGTGGGAGTTCCGGCTTCTGTCATTGCCTCGCCGCTGGACATGGGTGTTGGCAGGTGGGTCCACACCCCCAGCCTGTCTGTCTTTCCCTAGTGGGGCAGGGCTCTGGGGTGGGGGGGGGTTCCAGGTCACACTGGCGAGGTCGCTTGCCCAGGGAGGTCAGGCTGGAATCTCTACATTGATTCTTCCAAGAATGGCTTTGGCCTTTGTTTGAGTCTTCATTACCGGGTAACCTAGTAGTCCTGTTTCCAGATACTAAGATCTGCAGCCCTGAACTCCCAGTGCTGCTGTTATACAAGATAGTAGCCTAAGCTTAGCTGCCAGTGAGTCTGGGAGTCACTGCTCTCAGACACTTGACTTGCTCTCTGATCAGAAGGCCCTCTGCTTTGTTATTCCAGCTGACTAAGGTGCTTGTATTATTCTCATCCTTACTCTATCCATCTGCACTTTTAGGTGGAGTCAACAGCAGAATCCCAGAGCCACCAGAATACTCAGGTTTGCACTGACCCAGATGGAAGGAAAACCGGCAGTACACAGGCCTGGAGTTCTACTCCTATTATCATACGATCTTGTGAAATCACTGTTAAGTCATATACACATGAGGCTGGGCGGTGCTGTATGAGTTAAGTGCACATCATGGCCACGTGTGAGGAGCCAGGTTCAAGCCCCTGCTCTCCACTGGTAGGGGAGAAGCTTCACAAGTGGTGAAACAGATCTGCAGGTGTGTCTCTGTCTTTTTCCTTCTTTGTCTTCCCCTCCCATCCTATCAGATAAAAAAGAAAAAAAAAAAAAAAGAATAAATAAATTCCTCTAGGGAGTTGGGTGGTTGCGCAGTGGGTTAAGCCCACGTGGCGTGAAGTGCGAGGACCGGCTTAAGGATCCTGGTTCAAACACCCGGCCTCGAAAGGAAGGGAACCAGAACATTGCTCTGATAAATGATGCACTTGCTGGAACTGAACTTGGGACCTGAGACGTGCAAGTCCAGCACTCTACCTTCTGCACCACTTGGAGATGTGGAGCTCAGACTCACAGCAGGGCTGGCAGGCTCTGGAACCAGGTGTGACTGGCTGTTCTTCCTTTGCGTCTTGGGCCCGTATCCCCAGCCAGCTGACACCATCCTGGGGTTGCCTCACGGACACCTCAGACTTGGCATATCCAAGCTGTGGACTGGGCATCTCTTTTCCCTGGTTCAGTGTCTCTCGTGTCCCCCCGATAGCTAAGGGTGTCACCATTTCCCAGCTACTGAACAGGGAAAGCTTCCTGGTGCTCACAGTCCTTTCACACCCTCAGAGGGGTAACTCCTTTCACTCAGAGCTCTGACTTTCCCCTCGCTTCACCGTCCTGGCTCCCTCGCCCCTAGGACCACTGGCAGTGACATTCGGTCCGACGTTAGTCTCCCTTCAGCCACAGCAAGACGGCAGTTTCCTAAAAGCTTCCAGTCACCTGACAATCTGGGCTGAGAAGATATTTATATTTATTTTCCATTTTGTTGCTCTTGTTTTTTTATTGTTGTAGTTATTGTTGTTACTGTTGTTGTTGGATAGGACAGAGAGAAATGGAGAGGAGGGGAAGACAGAGATGGGGAGAGAAAGACAGACACCTGCAGACCTGCTTCACCGCTTGTGAAGTGACTCCCCACCTGCAGGTGGGGAGCCAGGGGCTCGAACCGGGATCCTCACGCCAGTCCTTGCGCTTTGCGCCACCTGTGCTTAACCTGCTGCGCTACCGCCCGACTCTCTAGAGGAATTTTTTTATTCTCACAGCCAAACATTGTCCCAAAGTGGAGCTGGGAGACAAGGCAGGGCAAATGAAGGGTTCCCAGAACAGAAGGCTTGTGAACTGGGCCGCAGATGTTTCTGCTAAAAGGAGAATTCTGGGGCAGGAGGAGCCAGTCAAGAACAGAAAAAGGATTTGAAGCTAAGAATGCAAGAGCATGGTGCAGGCTTTGCCTTAGCTGGGAAAACAAGTCACAGTGGATGATGATTCCATCGAGGGAACCACAAGACAAGCTCTCGAGCTCTCTGCAAAGCCTACACCGTGCAGGAGTGGGGAGCAAAGCAGAGCTGGGAGCCCAGCCGGCAGGGTGAGCAGACCCCGTGGCAGGTCAGAGGGCCGAAGATGGACTGGTGGCCTCGGCCAGGGCAGACAGCTATGGGGGGGGGGTGTCTGTGGGTGACCCTCGGGAAATGGGGTGGGGCAGGAGAGCTGGCGAATCAGGGCTTGTGCAAGGGTGTGTCCTCAGCAGTGGACGGAAAAAAAATCTAAAGTCCAAAAGACTTTGGAAAGACTTTCGATTTATCTCAGAAGTTTGGGGCTCCCCATGGGGGGGGTCCAGAAAGGGTGCACGTACAGGCCACTTGCCCTGGGCTCTTCCCCGGCCCCTGCCTGTCCTCCCTGTGGCTCTTTGCTCTGCCTCAACCAGGCTGGACAGCTCCTTAGCCCTCTCTCCTATCTGGGTGGGAACCCTCCACTCTTGGGACGGACAGCCCTGGGCCAATCTGTCATGGGGGCAAAGATGCTTGAGGAAGGAACTTAGCCATTTAAAAAAAAAAATATATATATATATATATATATATTTGATTTATTTAATAGAGACAGATCAGTTGAGGGGAAGGGCAAGATAGAGAGGGAGAGAGAAGACCTCTGCAGCCGTGCTTCACCACTCGAAAAGCTTCTCCCCTGCAGGTGGGGACTGGAGGCTCAAATCTGGGTCCCTGCGCACTGTAACATGTGCTGCAACCAGGTGCACCACCACCCGGCCCTGAGTTTTATCCTTCCAAAGCCCCCTTCTCCCTAGGAATGTTCAGCTCACTGGAAGAGGGGCAGGATTTTATGTAATGAAGATGACACCCCCAAGAAGATACTTCTAGAAGTGGGTGTACATATACACACACACACACACACACACACACACACACACACACACACACTACTCCAAGACAAATGCGACTCAGAATAAGTCACCTTAACAGTGATGGCCAAGGCAGAACGAAGTGGCAGGTGCATTATAAAGGCGGAAACTATCTGTGGAATGTCCCATTTACACTAGATGGGATGTCCTTTTAGTTGTCTTAAATGTTTCATTAAGATAATTTCTAGGGGGGCCGGGTAGTGGCGCACCTGGTTGAGTGCACATGTTACAGCGCACAAGGACCCAGGTTCTAGCCCCCGGTCCCCGCCTGCAGGGGGACAGCTTTGCGAGTGGTGAAGCAGGGCTGCAGGTGTCTCTCTGTCTCTCTCCCTCTCTATTTTCCCCCTTCCCTCTCAATTTCTGGCTGTCTCTATCCAATAAATAAATAAAGATAATAAAACGATTTAAAAAAAGGATTATTTCTAGAAGTTTAAGCGTAGGAAAAAAAGTTCTGGTCTGAAATACATAGATGCCAGAAAAGCCTATGGCAGGAATATTAAAGGCAGGACCCAGGAGGTGGTGCAGTGAGTTGGGCACTGAATCTGGAAGCTTGAGGTCCTGAGTCTGAGCCTGGAGCACATGTGCTAGAGTGATGCTCTGGTTCCTTCCCTCTACCTTGTATGTTTTTGTTTAATTGTTTCCAGGATTATCCAGGGCTTGGCCATTCTCTCCCTCTCTCTTTTTTGGATAGAACAGAGAGAAATTGAGAGGGGAGGGGAAGATAAGGAGGGAGAGAAAGATGGGGAGCCGGGGACTCGAACTAGGATTCTTGGGCTATCTTGTATGATTAAATAAACAGATAAAACAAACTTCAGTAGGCAAAGAAATTTCATTTAGGATACAGCTCTTAACATTAACTGTCATTGACTAGGTCATAACAGTACACAGCTCTTAACACCGGAAACTACTACGATGGATTCTTATTGGGGAGAGCAGATCTGTCATCCGACTCGGACTTACTGCGGCAGATTTCACACGCACACACGCGCACGCACACACACACCGTATAATGGTTGTGCATGTAATAGGAGGATGGGTGGTTGGGTGGTTTTGGGACTTTATTGCTCAAATGTTCTAGTTTGAACACATGGATATTGCAATGAGAAAAAACATTAGAAATGCAAAGCAAAAAAAGGTTACCTAACTTAGGAAGGTGTTACCAAGACAGACATGACCAACTTTCTTGAAGCCTGTCATCTCACAGCTGTGACTGTCATCTCTCTGCTGTCCCCCCACCCCCATATTCCCACACGCACCACAAAGGACCAGGGTCTGGAAATCCTGCCAAAGGCAAGGGGAGACCCAGCCTCCAGATGAAGGTACTCCAAAGGCCCTAGGAAGAGTACTCTCCCAGACAGCAAAGGCAGCACGAGAGCTCGGAGGAAATTGTTTCACTTCTCTTTAATGTACAAAGTAATTGACTTTGGGCAACCTTCAAGGAAACTGGGGTTACTGTGTCACAAGTAGAAGCCACCACTGTCGTGAATACAGGAAAAAGCACCAGGGGACACCATCACCCCCGGGAGACGCACCTGCTGTGGATGCAGGAAGCTTCACATAAAGGAGGGCAGTTGGGACTCTCAGCTGATGTCCAGCGTCAGACATGACTCAGCATCTCAGCTTCTTTTTAAAATTTTTGTTTTTAGATATTTATTTATTAATGAGAAAGATAGGAGGAGAGAGAAAGAACCAGACATCACTCTGGCACATGTGCTGCCGGGGATCGAACTCAGGACCTCCTGCTTGAGAGTCCAAAGCTTTATCACTGCGCCACCTCCTGGACTACTTAAACTTTTAAAAATTATCTTTATTTATTGGGCAGAGACAGCCAGAAGTCGAGAGGGAAGGGGGAGATAGAGAGGGAGAGGGACAGAGAGACACACCTGCAGCCCTGCTTCACTGCTTGTGAAGCTTTTCCCCTGCAGGTGGGGACCGGGGGCTCGAACCCAGGTCCTTGTACATTGTAACATGTGCGCTCAACCAGGTGCACCACCGCCCGGCCCCCGCA
Organism: Erinaceus europaeus; assembly: GCF_950295315.1. Classification (NCBI taxonomy): domain Eukaryota; kingdom Metazoa; phylum Chordata; class Mammalia; order Eulipotyphla; family Erinaceidae; genus Erinaceus; species Erinaceus europaeus. The sequence goes on along the minus strand of NW_026647672.1, from coordinate 19,358 downwards.
TCTCAGCTTCTGAGTAGGCATCCTGCACCTGCACCACTCTGCTGTGGGCCACCAGTCCACAAATGCTTCCCTTGGCACTGCAGCCCTCTGCACCACCTGGGCTCTCCAGAAGGCACGCACTTTCTGAGTCTTCCTCTTCTTTCCTCCAGGGCCCCCTCCCCTCTCCCTGCTGCCAGGTCCTTCCTTTGCTCTGGGTCTTCACCAGAGCTACCAGGAACCACCTTCTCTGCCTTTTCCCTAACGGCCTCAGGCCTACAGCCAAGAAACCCACCACTTGGCCTCCGCCACCATGGCTAGCACTTGTCCCAGGACACCAGCTGTCTAATCACACACCCACCTCGCGAGTGGCTGCACATTCCTGGGGCAGAGGCAGTGCCTTCCAGCCCGAAGCCTGTGAACTGCCTTGGGCCTGGCAAGAAACATCTGTTCAGTGAAGTCCAGGTGAGTGAATAGTGGTGACATGACAGGCAGTGACTGAGTGCTTGTATGCCAGGCACAGCTCCGAGGGCCTCACTGAGTTCTGAAGATCTTTGTTTCACAGATGACGTAATAAGAGCAGAGAATGGAAGTGACTTCAACTTGGTTGGTGGCAGAGGAACTCCAGCTTCCCACCCAGGTGATCCAAGTCTAGAGCCTCTGTCTGTCCCAAAACAGATATAGTTTACAAACTGCACTTACTGGTTATCCCTATTAAGTAACCTGAAGAGGTCTGTAAAAATGTTGCTTTAAAGCCTGAAGCCCAGGCTTGGTCCTGGCACTGCAGCATGCCCGAGCTCAGTGGTGTTCTGATCTATTTCTTTTCTTCTTTGTTTTCATTCTCTTACTCATAAAAGGGTAATAATAATAATAAAAAAAATAAAATGTGACATAAAACAAAAATTGCAACGGGAGAGTGATGTAGTGGGCATGAGCCCTGGAGGACAGGGCTTTTCTGTCTGAGGCCCCCAGGCCCCACCCCCAGGACTTCATACACTGACACGGTACTCCCCCCCCCTTAAGAAATCAAAGACTGATTTAATTGTTTCATTTCTTTTTTTAAAATTTTTTTATATTTATTTATTTTACCTTTTGTTGCCCCCCTTTTTTTTATTGTTGGTGTAGTTATTACTGCTGCTGTTGCTAATGTTGTCGTGTTTGGATAGGACAGAGAGAAATGGAGGGGGCGGGAGAGAAAGACAGACACCTGCAGACCTGCTTCACCGCTTGTGAAGCGACTCCCTTGCAGGTGGGGAGCCGGGGGCTCGAACCGGGGTCCTCATGCTGGTCCTTGCGCTTCACGCCACGTGCGCTTACCCCACTGTGTCCCCGCCCGGCTCCCAGTTAAATCAATCTTACGGCCGTTGCCACCATACTACCATTAAGACTGAAACAGATGTGTGACAATGCCGCCTGTTTGAATCAAGCGATGAGGGAAGCAACGTGTAGACAGCGTGCAAGCAAAGGCCTGAAGTAGCAGCGGCCCCGCACTCAGTTGCTCTCACCACAGAACCAGCAAGGGTGGTGGCGCACATCCGAGAGCACATGCGACCATGTGCCGAGACCTGGGTTCAAGCCCCAGCCCTCACCTGTAGGGGAAGCTTCTTGAGTGGTGAAACAGTGTTGCAGGTCCCTCTCTGTGAAATATTTTACTTCTTTTATTTTAATGAGAGACACAGAGAAAAATCAGAGCCCCGCTCAGCTCTGGCTGATGGCGGTGCTGGGGACTGAACCTGGAACCTCAGAGCCTCTGGCATGACAGTCTTTTGCAGAAGCATTATGCTGTCTCCCCAGCCCCCAGGTGCTTCTCTTTTTTCTTCAATTCCCTGTCAATTTCTCTCTGTCTCTAGATGAAGATGAAGAAAGGAAAAGGGACAACAAAAGAAAGCTATCTCCGAGTGGGGGGAGTCACTGTGCAGGAACCGACCAACCGCCACCGCCAGCCACAAGCCTGGAGGCGATTAGCGAGAGAAGTCAGCAAAGATGGAAGTCTGCTTCGAGTTTCAGGTCGGGGCTGGGTGGTGGCACAGCTGCTTGGGTGCACACGGTCCCCTGGTCCCCACGGGCAAGGGAGGATTTTGCAAGTGGTGGAGCAGTATTGCAGGTGCCTTTCTGGTTTTCTCCCTCTCTGTCACTCCCTCCTTCTGGATTTCTGGCTGTCTCTATCCATAAATAAATAGAGATTTAAAAAAAAGAGTGTTTCAGGGTCAAGGAATGTACCCAGCACACATTCGGGCAGACAGAAGCTCTCCCTCTAAGAGCTCGGAGTCCAGCTACCAGTCCCAGACCTGTGTCACAGGCCACCAGCCTCCTCTATAGAAAAGTGTGTGTGTGTGTGTGTGTGTGTGGGGGGGGGGCAGCCTCCAAATCAATCACTTCTCTCTCCCTGGAATCAGAAGCCTTTCTCCGTAGGCATTTGAGTTGCCTGGTGGCAAGCCCCTGACCAGATTCGGGATGCGTTTGTTAATAGTGCCTTAGGCAAGACGGGTAAAGCTCACTTTGGCTGCGCCCAGCACCCTGTCTGCTACCCAGCATGCTGTGGGGGCATCCGGTGTTACTCGTCCTCTGTGTTCCTGCAGGTGCAAGGGAACAGCTGTCAGCTGATCTGCGGTGTGACCAATAGGCTGACCAAGAACCCAGAAGGCAGTACCAGCTGCACGATGGAGGGAGCACTGCCACCGCCTCTGGTCGGTTCTGGCAGGTGGAGCCAAAGCCAGCAGCCTGCAGTGGTGCCCAGAGGGCTGCTTCCATCGAGGTGTTTACCAGGTGGGACTCCGAGGAGGGAGGGCGGCAGTGTGCAGACAGATGAATTTGCTTTGCCTTTAGCAACGGCCATGCTGGTAGGCTTACATTTCACTGCGAATCTTAGCTGAGGACTTACGAGATTAGGGAATTACTAGGCCCAAAGAAAGAGCTATGAAAAACAAAACCCAAAAAGGCCAACCACTTGTTATAGTGTTGACACAGTTGCTGTGATTGCACTACTTGGTTTTGAGCTTCCTGGCTGCATCTTCGATGAGATAGATACCATCTCAGATCTAACTTCTAAAGGGAATCAACCCTTCAAGATTAAAATCCCTCTCTCCAATGTTACCAGCCATCTCTATCAGGAACAACACAACAGACCCCTTGTGGGCCCTCATAGGACCTTGCCCTCAACTTGAATCAACAACAGTAGAGAATGTTCCATCCTCTGAAGGGAGGCTGGACAACATACTCTATGCTCCACCTAAGGAAGATGGGTCCTGAAATTGGGGCAGCTTGGAACGTTCCTACTCATGACCACAGAATGTGAGCTGAGATCCATAGGGATGCAGAAGTCACATAGTTTCCTAAGCTGAATATGGGCCCCAGATCACATCAAATCGATGGGGTTTACGGTCACCAATATGAGCTACATTGACACGTGGACTTGGGCACCTGATACATTGTCCCCCTCTCTCAACACCTGCCCCTCATCTTAGATGAGAATTTCATCCCAAGGGGCTGCGTGCACATTACGAGTCTTTCCCTGCTTCCCCTTTTTTAAAAAAATTATCTTTATTATTGGACAGAGACAGCCAGAAATCGAGGGGAAGGGGGAGATAGAGAGACAGAGGGAGAGAGAGACACCTGCAACCCTGCTTCACCACTCACAAAGCTCCTCCCCTGAAGGTGGGGACCGGGGACTTGAACCCGGGACCTTGCACACTGTAACACATGTGCTATCACCCGGCCTCTTCACCTCTTCCTTTCTCTGCGCAAGTGCTATGTGAATGCGCTCCCTTCAGAGGTGGAGCGAGTAGGGCTGAAGGGTGCAGAGCCGTGCTAGTGGCAAGTGCCGAGGACACACTTGCAGTGACAACCGCCAACACTGGCAGTGTCACAGTCACTAGAGGAGCCAGAGACTGTTTCTAAAGTAGTACTGTTAACCAGTCAAGGCGACACATGGCCCACCCCGTTATTCATACATGGTGCATAGCCTGAGGAGGTGGGCTTTCCTGAGCAGTTATAGCAACATGGATCCTTGAGAGAAACCGCTGCAGCCCCACCAGTGAAGTGCCAAGATCCCACAGAGACAGCTTTGTGAGCAGACGTCCCCACAGTGCGAGAAGGAACCCCCGACCGACCTGCTTCCAGTGTGCAACGGAGGATCCTGACTCGCCTGTAGGCCCGGTGGCCCGGAGCCCCGGCCGCTGAAGCCCCGCTGTCCGCTGTACATGCGGGCTTTGCACGCGATCTCGAGGGTTGGGAGCAGGGCCAGACAGGTGGCGACACCACAGGTGCTGGGCCGGGCACACCGGCAGGACGTGCTTCCAACGCTCCCTCTCAGCATGCTAGGGGACGGGTGCTGCTCTGTCGTGGCCCTTTGCTCTGGAGCCGCCACACAAACGCCTGAGAAGTTGGCCGCATTGAGGATACAGTCCTACCCACTTGGGGTCAAAAGTCAACACCTTACAGGGAGCATCTCTCTCTCTCTCTCTCTGCTGCAAAGGGTCAGGCTGAGGAGACCCCTGGAGACTGAACGCACCAACTTGAGGTGAGAGAGTGCAGTGGGAAGGCCAGGACAGAACCTCCTCTCTGCCCAGTACCAGTTCCTGCACCACACACCTTCTAGAGTGACCCTCCACAGGACCACCCTGAGCCCCTCTCCCCCAGCCCAGCGCGGCTATCTACGGCTCACCAGCCATCCGTCTCTGTGTGCTGCAGAAACACGGAGGCCAGAACAGAACGAAGCCTCTGTGGCCCTGAAATCTGCTCTTCTCAGACTTCCCCACTCCACAGGTCCAGCGCTAGCAACCCCCTTCTGCTCCTCTCAGACTTCCCCACTCCACAGGTCCAGCGCTAGCGACCCCCTTCTGCTCTTCTCAGACTTCCCCACTCCACAGGTCCAGCGCTAGCGACCCCCTTCTGCTCCTCTCAGACTTCCCCACTCCACAGGTCCAGCGCTAGCGACCCCCTTCTGCTCCTCTCAGACTTCCCCACTCCACAGGTCCAGCGCTAGCGACCCCCTTCTGTTCCTCTCAGACTTCCCCACTCCACAGGTCCAGCGCTAGCGACCCCCTTCTGCTCCTCTCAGACTTCCCCACTCCACAGGTCCAGCGCTAGCGACCCCCTTCTGCTCCTCTCAGACTTCCCCACTCCACAGGTCCAGCGCTAGCGACCCCCTTCTGCTCCTCTCAGACTTCCCCACTCCACAGGTCCAGCGCTAGCGACCCCCTTCTGCTCCTCTCAGACTTCCCCACTCCACAGGTCCAGCGCTAGCGACCCCCTTCTGCTCCTCTCAGACTTCCCCACTCCACAGGTCCAGCGCTAGCGACCCCCTTCTGCTCCTCTCAGACTTCCCCACTCCACAGGTCCAGCGCTAGCGACCCCCTTCTGCTCCTCTCAGACTTCCCCACTCCACAGGTCCAGCGCTAGCGACCCCCTTCTGCTCCTCTCAGACTTCCCCACTCCACAGGTCCAGCGCTAGCGACCCCCTTCTGCTCCTCTCAGACTTCCCCACTCCACAGGTCCAGCGCTAGCGACCCCCTTCTGCTCCTCTCAGACTTCCCCACTCCACAGGTCCAGCGCTAGCGACCCCCTTCTGCTCCTCTCAGACTTCCCCACTCCACAGGTCCAGCGCTAGCGACCCCCTTCTGCTCCTCTCAGACTTCCCCACTCCACAGGTCCAGCGCTAGCGACCCCCTTCTGCTCCTCTCAGACTTCCCCACTCCACAGGTCCAGCGCTAGCGACCCCCTTCTGCTCCTCTCAGACTTCCCCACTCCACAGGTCCAGCGCTAGCGACCCCCTTCTGCTCCTCTCAGACTTCCCCACTCCACAGGTCCAGCGCTAGCGACCCCCTTCTGCTCCTCTCAGACTTCCCCACTCCACAGGTCCAGCGCTAGCGACCCCCTTCTGCTCCTCTCAGACTTCCCCACTCCACAGGTCCAGCGCTAGCGACCCCCTTCTGCTCCTCTCAGACTTCCCCACTCCACAGGTCCAGCGCTAGCGACCCCCTTCTGCTCCTCTCAGACTTCCCCACTCCACAGGTCCAGCGCTAGCGACCCCCTTCTGCTCCTCTCAGACTTCCCCACTCCACAGGTCCAGCGCTAGCGACCCCCTTCTGCTCCTCTCAGACTTCCCCACTCCACAGGTCCAGCGCTAGCGACCCCCTTCTGCTCCTCTCAGACTTCCCCACTCCACAGGTCCAGCGCTAGCGACCCCCTTCTGCTCCTCTCAGACTTCCCCACTCCACAGGTCCAGCGCTAGCGACCCCCTTCTGCTCCTCTCAGACTTCCCCACTCCACAGGTCCAGCGCTAGCGACCCCCTTCTGCTCCTCTCAGACTTCCCCACTCCACAGGTCCAGCGCTAGCGACCCCCTTCTGCTCCTCTCAGACTTCCCCACTCCACAGGTCCAGCGCTAGCGACCCCCTTCTGCTCCTCTCAGACTTCCCCACTCCACAGGTCCAGCGCTAGCGACCCCCTTCTGCTCCTCTCAGACTTCCCCACTCCACAGGTCCAGCGCTAGCGACCCCCTTCTGCTCCTCTCAGACTTCCCCACTCCACAGGTCCAGCGCTAGCGACCCCCTTCTGCTCCTCTCAGACTTCCCCACTCCACAGGTCCAGCGCTAGCGACCCCCTTCTGCTCCTCTCAGACTTCCCCACTCCACAGGTCCAGCGCTAGCGACCCCCTTCTGCTCCTCTCAGACTTCCCCACTCCACAGGTCCAGCGCTAGCGACCCCCTTCTGCTCCTCTCAGACTTCCCCACTCCACAGGTCCAGCGCTAGCGACCCCCTTCTGCTCCTCTCAGACTTCCCCACTCCACAGGTCCAGCGCTAGCGACCCCCTTCTGCTCCTCTCAGACTTCCCCACTCCACAGGTCCAGCGCTAGCGACCCCCTTCTGCTCCTCTCAGACTTCCCCACTCCACAGGTCCAGTGCTAGCAACCCCCTTCTGCTCAAGTTCCGACTGAGGGATCACTCTCCCGTCAGCGATTCTGAAGGCAGTTCTCAGACCTGGGTGCACATGCCGACCGGAGGAGACTCTCCTGGGCCTGGGCATCAGCACTTTTTCAAAGCTCCCCGAGGGATTCTAATGTGTAGCCAGACTTGAAACTCAGGGTCTTAAAAAACTCTAAGTTTAGTCGGGCGGTGGCGCAGCAGGTTAAGCGCAGGTGGCGCAAAGCGCAAGGACCGGCGTAAGGATCCCGGTTCGAGCCCCCAGCTCCCTACCTGCAGGGGAGTCGCTTCACAGGTGGTGAAGCTGGTCTGCATGTGTCTGTCTTTCTCTCCCCATCTTCCCTTCCTCTCTCCTTTTCTGTCTGTCCTATCTGACATCAACAACAACAACAACAACAACAACAACAACAACAACAAAAGGGCAACAAAAAGGAATAAATAAATATTAAAAACCCCTAAGTTCAATAGCTTCTCCACTCACATCGAGGGCTAAGTCATCACAGTGTCTGGACCCCTGTAATCCTTTCTGTGCCGCTTCCTGTTCCCACTCGTACTGCCTCAAACGCACTGCCGTCCCTCTCAGCGTAAGCACAGGCGTTCAGCACGCCGAGACCCTGAAGCTCTAGGTCTTTATCAAACGGCACACTCTCACTTTCCCCATGCGAGGTAACAGACAGGAACGCAGGGTCTGATGCTGGGCACACAGTGTTCCACGGCGCGCTGTCTGGCTAAGTCACCCGGGCACAGCACTGTTTACCCACAGACGCTCACCAAGGGGACTTGCGACGGCCTGAAATGGGCTAGGCCAGCTTTTCAGGAAAAGGTGAGTTTGGCCCAAACACGGTGAAAGCCGTTTCTGTGCAGCTTCCTGGAACTGGCTATGGTGTGGATTTCAAGTCCACTGAGCTGCAGGCCTCCCCTTTCTGCTCTGGTCACCGGGCCCCGGTCTCCATGGTTATGGCTGCGTCTCTAACCGGAGGTCAGGTTGCCCCTACACTGAGCCCTTTCCACGGCAGCTCGAATGTCTACTCGCGTGTACTACTTAACCGAAAACAGGGAGTCTCTGGCTCAGACGTGTCCCTTCAGTGGGGTCTGGGCTCCGCTTCCCATGCAAACCCCCGTTCTCCGCATTCCCAGGTCAGGGTTGGGGGTGGTGGCTGACCCCAGAGGAGGAGAGTGCGGGCTGGTCAAACAGGCCCAGACATACTCACGGGGTCCGTCAGCATGGCCCGGCAGTGGGAGGCCAGGGCCAAGAAGGCCAGCAGGTTGAACACGATTCCATTGATGATGCTGTAGGCGTAGTCATGGGATGGGATCAGCATGACAAAGAGAACCACAAACTCGGCGTAGAGGACCAGAAACCAGGTGACGATGGCACAGGCGATGCCGCAGCCGTCGCGGATAAACCACATGGTTCCCACGGCACTGAGGCGGGGAGGTGGCACGCACCTGTCTGGCTGGAGGTACTGCGGCTTGCGCTCAATGTCTCGGAAGTGGTGGCTGGGGGTGAGCATCATAGACTATTCTGTCCATACTGGCATCTGCAAGAGACAGAGGAAAGACCCCACGTTGGCGTCACCCTGTCATCAAGGAGACTTGACCGATCACCTCTCCAAGGGGAGCTGTATCTCCGTGTGAACCTTTTGCGGTGGGCTGTTTAAAGCGTGGGCCCCGCCTGCCCCCATCTCTGAGAGCTGACTTGGCCTTTGTGTAGCAGATAACCTGAAGTTATCTGTCAAGTGAGGGCAAGGAGGCCTTCAGAAGCAGCAGCACAGAGCAGACTGACTCAGAAGTGGGATTAGAACCCGGGTCTGCTCTTTTATGAGGGCTGCTGCTACCAGACAGACTGTCTTTTCAGCCTCCATTCCATGGACAAAACCAGAGACCGAGGTGGACATGGTGAGCAGGAAGGAAGCAGAGGTCACCTAGGCTAGTGTCTGCTGGGGCCACAAGGACACTCCAGGCCACCAGGCTGCCGCAGTTGACGGTAAGGATCACACGGTCACTGCAGCGGAAAGTGCCTGCAACAAGCCAGGCTCTCCAGCTTGACGGCCAGAATGATTGATGCTCCAGGGACCAGAGACTCTCTGAGCTCAGCTCTCCTCACGGGTGACGGGGCAAAGTGTGAGAATGTTGAACAAGGAGCCCAAGTAACTCTCATCACCAACCCGTCGTGGGGCTTTGTGAGCCCCTCTGCTCTCACATTCCAGCCAGTCACCTCCTGAGTCAGGGTCAAGGGAGCAGAAGGTGCACTGTAATACCCCGCACAAGGCACAGGCCGTGCTCAAGTCTTCTCCCCAGGACAGACGCACGCCACCCCTTCAGAAAGGAGTGCTGAGCAATGTGCCCCCCCTTTGCCTCCAGGGTTATTGCTGGGGCTCAGTGCCTGCACCATGAATCCACTGCTCCTGGAGGCCACTTCCCCCCCCCTTTGTTGCCCTTGTTTTAGCCTTTTTATGGTTATTATTGTTGTTGTTGATGTCGTTTGTTGTTGGATAGGACAGAGAGAAATGGAGAGAGGAGGGGAAGACAGAGAGAGGGAGAGAAAGACAGACACCTGCAGACCTGCTTCACCGCCTGTGAAGCGACTCCCCTGCAGGTGGGGAGGTGGGGGCTCAAACCCGGATCCTTGCACTTTGTGCCATGTGGGCTTAAGTTAACTGCTGCATACCGCCCGACCCCTGCAATGTGCCCTTTCTTCTGGACAGCTGTAGTCCAGTCTCTGGAGACAGCAGTGAGTTAACCAGGCAGCGGTGTCCAAGCCCACCTGTCCACGGCACACTTCCTCCTCTAGTTTGGTCTTACAACCTGCGGGTGCCGCATCACCAGCCATCAGTCACCAAGTGTGGTAGCTCCCAAGTCCACCACCAGGGAGAGAAAGGGCCCATGGAGAAGCCACCGCGGCACAGTTCACGGCAGGCAGGAGACATCTCTCGGTCTTCTGAGAACCCAGGTCACTTTACAGCAGAGGAAACCACTCTCCGAGAATTTATAAACAAAACTGTGCTCCTCACTGCCAACCCAGAGACACTGAAAATGGCAGAGCAGCTTGGGAGATGGCGCCGCGGGTGAGATCCTGGACTCTTAGGCGAGAGGCCGAGATTAGCCTTCCCACTGCACGAGCCAGAGCGACTGCCCTGTGCCTCTCCCTTCTCCCCCTTTCTCTCTCTCTCTCTGCAGGGTCATCTTCTAATTGCCCCATAAATTCTAGTGTGTGTGCTTAACCAGGTGTGCCACCACCTAGTCCTGACCCATAAATTCTAAACTCCATTCATACAAAACCAGACAAATTCCAGAAAAACTGAAATCCTATAATGATTCAAAACTGGACCGAAGTCCAACATTTTGACAGTTTCCAGATGCAAGTATTCTCTTGGCCTCTCCTGCTGCCACCCACTTTGTGTGTCTGTCTTCAATGGTTCTACAACTCCCATTTAGGTTGGAAACCCATAGTTTTACTGGACCACAGTCACAGGACTCAGTCAGACACTGTCAAAACCTGCTTTCACATTCTAATGGTAGAGCAGGACAGTGACAGTCACTTCTTGCACATGCGTAACATTTCCCAGTTTTTCACATAACAGTTCAACCCCCACTAGGTCCTCCTCTGCCGTCATGTTCTGGGACCTGAGCCCTCCCCGACTCTGTGCTTGTTTTTTTACAGCAGGGTGCTGAGCCCTGGCTCCAGGCAAGAAACTAACTGAGACCAACCCCGACTCATGCTCTCCCTGCAGAGCAGCTGGTGTGAAAGAGATGGCAGTTTCAAGTCATACCACCCGTGTCTGGTGACAGAACCTGCCGTCGCCTGCATCCTGTGGTGGATCTCACCGTGACGAGTTGCTCTCCCTCTGCAGCCACCATGGCTACCCCGGGGCTCCCTGCCCTCACTGCCATCCAGCAGACCCCCATCTTTTTTAAGGCGGAGCATGAGAGACAGGGCAGACACTGCCACACCACGCCGCCGTTTCTTAGTCTTCTGCAGTTATCCACGTGGTGGTCAGGGACTCTACTGGGTGATCCACCTCTGGCCCCAAGCAGGACACCCTACAGACTGGTCACACATGGAGGATTTTCCAGCCTTGGCCGGTCACTGAAAACAAACTTATTTTCATCACATAGGAACTGTTTGCCATCTTCTGTTTTTAGGGAGGAACAGCTCAAGACCAATGAGCAGCTGTCCTACTCATTCCTGTCCCGAACGGTGGGGGCTGGGAGCCAGTGTTGAAGGCAGGCCAAGCACCCAGGCTTCAGCAGGCAGTGCTGACTGGGCCAGTGCCGGGCTAGCGTGGGGGTGCCTCTTCTCAGTGTGTACTCTCTGGGTTGGAAAGAACGTGATCGGAGCCAGCCTGGGCTGCTACTCAGCGACGCGAGAGATGACCCAGGAACAGAGCTTGTGATGGTGAGGCGATTCAATTCTTTATTGATCAGAGAGCCAAGGCTTTTAAAAGTTGGACCCGGAAGTGGCAAGTTGGAAACGCACATGGTTAGGAAAGGGGCGGAGAAAGGCAAAGGGGCTGGGAAAGGTAGGAACTTCCTTAGCAACTGTTTTGAGGGTTTTAACTGGTAGGATTAATAATACCCTGCAGGCAGGGAGGGTCTTGAGGGTAGAAAGAAGATAGATGGAAGGAATGGAATGGGTAGAGAAATGGGGGGGTATCTTTCAGGCAAAACAGTGATTATGTAGATAATAAGGGAGCAGGCCATAATATCAGGAGTGCAGGGTGCTTTGTGAGGCAGGGAGTCTGAGACGAGGCAAACCTTGGGGGTTGTGTCCTCCTCGCTCGACCTCTCAGTAGAGAGAGAGAGAGAGAGAGAGAGACTGACAGGATGGATGTCCCCTCAGGTCAAGCCCTGCCAGGCTCAACCACATCCTCACAATTTCCCTATAGGCCAGCACCCCAGGCCAAGCACCCAGGCTTCAGCAGGCAGTGCTGAGTAGGTGCCGAGCACCCAGGCTTCAGCAGACAGTGCTGAGTAGGTACCGAGCACCTAGGCTTTGGCAGGCAGTGCTGAGTAGGTGCCGAGCACCCAGGCTTCCCATCAGACAGGTCTGCAGCTTCGGGCTGAGCTGCAGTTACCATTCACCCTCAGACTCCGGCCTGGCCACAGCCCTTCTAGCAAGGCTCGTTATCTTCCTCTTCAGGGTCTCTATGGCTGTAGAATGAGGCATGACCCCCCAGAGGTGTTCACAGGAGGCAGCGCTATGCAGGTACAGGGCTTTCCAGGCCAGTCTCTGCCATGCAGGACCCACCAAGTGAGCCCCCTTCCCGCTGCAGGGACAGCAACGTGCACCCTGCACAGAGGAGAGCACCCCACACTGCGACAGGGGGCGGGTTACAAGGGGCTCAGAACCACAGCAAGTCTTGGTTCCTGGATCTGGTGAGGGAGGAGTGAGTCAACAGTAGTTCCAGTGGCAGCAGCAGAGTTCAGCACAGCTCACTGGCCAGCACTCCCGGGGGAGGTCACAGTGGCCAGCACTCCCGGGGGAGGTCACAGTGGCCAGCACTCCCGGGGGAGGTCACAGTGCCAGCACTCCTGGGGGGAGGTCACGGTGGCCAGCACTCCCGGGGGGAGGTCACGGTGGCCAGCACTCCCGGGGGAGGTCACGGTGGCCAGCACTCCCGGGGGAGGTCACAGTGCCAGCACTCCCGGGGGAGGTCACGGTGGCCAGCACTCCCGGGGGAGGTCACGGTGGCCAGCACTCCCGGGGGAGGTCACGGTGGCCAGCACTCCCGGGGGAGGTCACGGTGGCCAGCACTCCCGGGGGAGGTCACGGTGGCCAGCACTCCCGGGGGAGGTCACGGTGGCCAGCACTCCCGGGGGAGGTCACGGTGGCCAGCACTCCCGGGGGAGGTCACAGTGCCAGCACTCCCGGGGGAGGTCACGGTGGCCAGCACTCCCGGGGGAGGTCACGGTGGCCAGCACTCCCGGGGGAGGTCACGGTGGCCAGCACTCCCGGGGGAGGTCACGGTGGCCAGCACTCCCGGGGGAGGTCACGGTGGCCAGCACTCCCGGGGGAGGTCACGGTGGCCAGCACTCCCGGGGGAGGTCACGGTGGCCAGCACTCCCGGGGGAGGTCACGGTGGCCAGCACTCCCGGGGGAGGTCACGGTGGCCAGCACTCCCGGGGGAGGTCACGGTGGCCAGCACTCCCGGGGGAGGTCACGGTGGCCAGCACTCCCGGGGGAGGTCACGGTGGCCAGCACTCCCGGGGGAGGTCACGGTGGCCAGCACTCCCGGGGGAGGTCACGGTGGCCAGCACTCCCGGGGGAGGTCACGGTGGCCAGCACTCCCGGGGGAGGTCACGGTGGCCAGCACTCCCGGGGGAGGTCACGGTGGCCAGCACTCCCGGGGGAGGTCACAGTGGCCAGTACTCCTGGGAAAGGTCACAGTGGCCAGCACTCCCGGGGGAGGTCACGGTGGCCAGCACTCCCGGGGGAGGTCACAGTGGCCAGCACTCCCGGGGGAGGTCACAGTGGCCAGCACTCCCAGGGGAGGTCACGGTGGCCAGCACTCCCGGGGGAGGTCACAGTGGCCAGCACTCCCGGGGGAGGTCACAGTGCCAGCACTCCCGGGGGGAGGTCACAGTGGCCAGCACTCCCGGGGGAGGTCACAGTGGCCAGCACTCCCGGGGGAGGTCACGGTGGCCAGCACTCCCGGGGGAGGTCACAGTGGCCAGCACTCCCGGGGGAGGTCACAGTGGCCAGCACTCCCGGGGGAGGTCACGGTGGCCAGCACTCCCGGGGGAGGTCACGGTGGCCAGCACTCCCGGGGGAGGTCACGGTGGCCAGCACTCCCGGGGGAGGTCACGGTGGCCAGCACTCCCGGGGGAGGTCACGGTGGCCAGCACTCCCGGGGGAGGTCACGGTGGCCAGCACTCCCGGGGGAGGTCACAGTGGCCAGCACTCCTGGGGGAGGTCACAGTGGCCAGCACTCCCGGGGGAGGTCACGGTGGCCAGCACTCCTGGGGGAGGTCACAGTGGCCAGCACTCCCGGGGGAGGTCACAGTGGCCAGCACTCCCGGGGGAGGTCACGGTGGCCAGCACTCCCGGGAAAGGTCACGGTGGCCAGCACTCCCGGGGGAGGTCACAGTGGCCAGCACTCCCGGGGGAGGTCACGGTGGCCAGCACTCCCGGGAAAGGTCACGGTGGCCAGCACTCCCGGGGAAGGTCACGGTGGCCAGCACTCCCGGGGGAGGTCACAGTGGCCAGCACTCCTGAATAAAGAAATTATTATTTTTTTATTATCTTTATTTTATTTACTGGATAGACAGCCAGAAATTGAGAAAGGGGTGGTAGGGAGAGACAGAGAAACACCTGCAGCCCTGCTTCACCACTTGCAAAGCATCCCCTGCAGGTGGGGACTGGGGGCTCGAACCCGGGCCTTTCTGTGCTGTAACATGTGCCCACCAGGTGCGCCACCGCCTGGCCCCCAGCTGGCGCTTCTTCCAGGATTTCCTCACAGTGAGGATGTAGGGGCCAGGTGGGGACGCACCTGGTTAAGTGCTCACATTACAGTGCACAAGGACCTAGGTTCAAGCCCTCAGTTCCCACCAGCAGGGGGGAAGCTTCAAGAGATGAAGCAGGGCTGCAGGTGCCTATCTCTCCCCTTCCCCGTTCCCTCTCAATTTCTCTCCATCTCTGTCCAATAATAAATAAATAAGTCTGAGGGCAGGGCATCACGGCCACGGACAGTACAAGGCTTCTGCTGCAGGGAGTCTGAGGGCATCACGGCAGCAGACAGTACAAGGCTTCTGCTGCAGGGAGTCTGAGGGCATCACAGCCATGGACAGTACAAGGCTTCTGCTGCAGGGAGTCTGAGGGCATCACGGCCACGGACAGTACAAGGCTTCTGCTGCAGGGAGTCTGAGGGCAGAGCATCACGGCCATGGACAGTGCCAAGGCTTCTGCTGCAGGGAGTCTGAGGGCATCACGGCCGTGGACAGTGCCAAGGCTTCTGCTGCAGGGAGTCTGAGGGCAGAGCATCACGGCAGCAGACAGTACAAGGCTTCTGCTGCAGGGAGTCTGAGGGCATCACGGCCGTGGACAGTACAAGGCTTCTGCTGCAGGGAGTCTGAGGGCATCACGGCCACGGACAGTACAAGGCTTCTGCTGCAGGGAGTCTGAGGGCATCACGGCCACGGACAGTACAAGGCTTCTGCTGCAGGGAGTCTGAGGGCAGGGCATCATGGCTGTGGACAGTTCCAAGGCTTCTCTGGAGCAACAACAGCGACTGAGAAGAGGCTCAAGATGGCACTCGCTGGATGGAGCCTCTTTTGGGGGAGTGCAGACAGTGGAACTGAATTTCAAAGCAGTTTCCAGCTGGCTACTTCCTGTGGTTAAATCTTGCTCAAGGTACATGCAGAGTAGCTGTCTTCTACCTTCTGACAGCTGCTCCTTCTTTTGGCTGAATCCGTTATGTTTCCTACTTGTGGCTTTGCTGAGGGACAGGCCCTTCCACATAAGCGAGTTTCCTCCTCTTGCTCTCCAGCCGCCTTATGACACAACGCCATGATGGATGACGCAGTAACTACCAGGACCCTGGAGTCCACTGCTCACCTGAGCCCCTCACCTTGGGAAAGCCGCAGCACTCAGACAGACATTGGGGAAGACCAGCTAGAGCGCAGAAGAGCCCCAAGTGTCACCCTTGCGTCTGGACTTGGGATCCATTTTGGTGGCAGTAAGACAAGTGGCTTTGAGGGGCCGGGCAGGGATGCACCTGGTTAAGGCACACACTACAGTGCGCAAGGACCCAGGTTCAAGACCCTGGTCCCTACCTGCCGGGGCAAAGCTTCACGAGTGCTGAAGCACGTCTGCCGGCATCTCTCTGTCTCCCTTTCTTCCTCTTCCATCTCAATTTCTTTCTATCCAATAATAAATAAATTAAATTAACAACAACAAAAGACAAAGTGATTTTGAGAATAATTAAGATTCTTTGGACTATGGCAAAGGAAGATGACCCCCAACATGGATTGGGAAGCCTCTCAGGGGCTGTGTAAGAAAAAAGGACTCAAACAGTGAAAGGAGGTCGGAGCAGAATGAGGACAGATTCTGCAGTGACTTTATCTGTGCTAACTGTGTAAATCTTCCAAGAGAATCAATGCGTTTTAACAAGTTAAAATACTTTATATGGAGAACAAAAAGCCAGTGAGTTTTCTTAGGGAGTTGTGGGTTTTCTGTAAGCAGAAACAACTTTCAGTCACCTGGATGGTTAAGATGGAAACCTTAATTTAAAAAAAAGGCCAGGGGAGTTGGGTGGCAGCACAGCGGGTTAAGCGCACATGGCGCGAAGCGCAAGGACCGGCGCAAGGATCCTGCTTCGAGCCCCCGGCTCCCCACCTGCAGGTGTCTGTCTTTCTCTCCCCTCTCTGTCTTTCCCTCCTCTCTCCATTTCTCTCTGTCGTATCCAACAATGATGACATCAATAACAACAACAATAAATACAACAACAACAACAACAAAAAAAACCCAACAAGGGCAAGAAAAGGGAAAATAAGTAAACATTTAAAAAAGGTAAGATTAGAGCACTGCAGAGTATTCAGGTAGTCCCTGCCTTAGTGCACCAGCTGTTTCTCTGGAGTGACTGAGCGTCAGGTAGTGATGTCCTCAGGGTGTGAGCAGAGAGCTTCACTGGGCTGCCGGACTCAGCCAGGAGCACCAACTACAGGTTCTCCTCGTGCGGGCTTTTGCCTTCGCCTTCCTTCTCTGTTCCTGGCGATGACCCCTTGGGTGTCTACAGTTCCAATCCTGCCAAGGGAGCTTCCACGTGCTGCTGCTGACTGGCTGTGGGCTCGAAGGGCCAACGAGATGAGATCTTGTTAGGCGCATCTGTCGGTACTCCGCTTCCCCACCACACGCTCCTTGAGGCTGAAGCCCTGTCTTTTCAGAAGCCCCGGTGCTTGGCGAAAGTGGCCACTTGGACTGTGTGTGCTCACTCCATCCACGCATGAGCTCGGAGGTCCCAGACCCACCTCCTGGGGCCTGGACCACACTCCAGATGCCGGCCGCTGCGTCACGGAGGATTAGGAGGTAGGCGGACTGGGACTCTCTCAGTCAGCCAGCTTGCTCCACCCTTGAGTATCACAGTCAGGAGTGTACAGAGGTCCCATTTACTTTCTCTGTTGAATGACAGTCTCTGACCAGGGAGAGGACTCAGTCAGGCGTGCACCTGACCAAACAGCATGATTAAAGTCTTAAGACAACAGTCAAAACCAAGCAAGGAACAGTGCCGCCAGAGTGGCACTTAATATTCCGGCCCTCCCAAAGCAATGGAGTGAGCGTTCCAATAGGAGCTTGTTCCGAAAGCCTGAGAAATGTGAGAGAAACCAACTCTGAGACAAACTACATTCTTTACACTCTGCCCTCCCCATCGAAAAGGCAAACACTGACTCCTTTTCCTCAAAAAAATAAAAAATAAATAAAAATAAAAACTAAGGTGAAGCGCACAGCCCACAGGACTACCCACAACAGAATCCAGAGAAACAATAAGGGAGAAACCTTAGGCATCTATCACTTGCCTAAAAAGCTGCTCAAAGGCCCACACTTGCTACGTGGGTAAAGCAAGGCACGCAGCACATCCAAGCTCTACGGACAGATCTGCTTCAGCTTGAAGCTCACTGCTCGCAGTTCACAAGTATCCCAAGACCCAGATACTCTTTTTCTTTTCTTTTAATTTATAATTTTGGATGGAGACAGAGATTGAGAGGGAAGGGGGAGACAGAGAGGGCGAGATACCCGCAGCACTTGTGAAGTTCCCTGTTGGGAACATGTGTGAGCCTGATAGAGCTTAGGGAGAACCACCCCCATCTTTGGATGGAGGTCTGAGAAGATAACCTCTTGGTGAGTCTCTCTCAACCGAGGTGAGCATAAGGGGGGAAACTCAGACTTGGTTCTTTCCTTCTTGACTCTCAGGCCCACAGATACCCCAGTACTTCCCTCCATTAACCGCAGGCCACATGGCCACAGATTCACTCATTCAAAGTCACCTTCTGATCACAGAAGAACACACCTTATCACACACTTCATCACACCCCTCAGACCCCAGACAAGAGAAATGCCAAACTATATGGCCTTTTGATATCCATCTTCTCTCTGTCTCACCCTACGGGTTTAACCCCTATGCTTCTCTCAAGTACCTTTGGATAATTAAGTTGCTTGTGTCATGGAGAATAACTGTCTTGTATCTCATCAATTCCTGTCATACCAGCCCCCTACCTTAGGGCATGCTGACTGTTAAGAAACCTGTAATTTCTGTCATATTGCAACAATAATTACCTCCATTGCTTTTCTATTTAACTCATGTCCACTTTGCCAATAAACGGACTCTAGGATTCTGGGACTCTAAGGACTCAGATTCTAGATTCACGCTAAGAGTCCCCTGGTGTCTTTTACTTCGTGTCACCCCTGTCGTGAGCGAGAAAGAACCAGCCCGTTACCTTTCCCCTGGAGGCCACCCTGCCGGAGAGAGAGAGAGACACCCCGAAAGTTCCCCTCCCGCAGGTGAGGAGTGGGGGCTTGAACCTGGGTCCTTGTGCGCTGCGCTGCGTGCCTCTACCAGGCAGGCTGCCTCCCAGCCTATCTTCATTGTACTCTTTTACTCTATTTGGCCCAGATACTCGTGAGATTCACTGGCCTTTCTTTATCTGTCTTCCTGACAAGCTGCTCCACTAAAGCCACAGGGTAGTCCAGTTGTCTTGAAGACCAAGTCCTCAGAAGAACCTCACAGTACCACGAAGATCACTTTCACGCACCGCAGCCACGCACACTCACGTTCACACACGCACCCAGAGACCTTAGTACAAGCAGTTTGTGTGTGCAGACAGGTCTAAACTCCAAGTCAGGTGGAGTCACTTTCACTGGCTTCGAGATAAGCTATCCAAATACTAGGAAGTAAGTCAAAGCAATGAATAAAAAGAAAGCAAGAGCCTCAGGTTCTAGGTCCTTATTAGCAAGCACCAGTATTAGAAACCCAATGTCGGCAACTCCTCGGCAGGTATCGCGATAGGGCAGAGTGTTTCGTTTCAGGAAATGATTCAGATCACAGTAGACCGCATTGCGCTGGACTATTCTGCTCTTGAATGAGAGACAGAGGACAGAAGCACCAGCCGTTCATATGTTCTTGTCTGTGTTACTCAGTGTCAGGCATGAAGTCCGAGCTCCAGCATAATGCAAGGCGTGGCTCTGGGTCCTCTAGTCCGGCCGTCCCCTCCTCTCCCATTGCCATGAGGGCTATGGCAGGCTTGGTGCCTGGAGACGAAGCCACTGCTCACTGGCCACTCCGCACGCCTCCCTTTTATTTGGTAGGACAGAGAGCAACTGAGAGGAAGAGGAGACAGAGAGTCAACTGCAGCTCTGCTTCACAGCTCCTCAAGTTTCCCTCAGGTGGGACAGGGGTTTGAACCTGGGTCCCTCTCTACTATATTCCTAAACACTGAATTGACATTGGATTCTCCCCGCTTTTT
>NW_026647671.1:0-27003 GCF_950295315.1 Erinaceus europaeus | reverse complement strand
AGGAGAGGAGAGGAGAGGAGAGGAGAGAAGAGAAGAGAAGAGAAGAGAAGAGAAGAGAAGAGAAGAGAAGAGAAGAGAAGAGAAGAGAGGAGAAGTTTAGATGTTTCAAGCTCCCCACAGCTCTCAGTGCACTTGGCTGGATGAAATGGTTGAACAGTAGAGAAGGGAAGACAGAAGGGCTGACTTGGGGAAAGGCCACGACGGAGTAAAATTAGACAAGGCAGTTATAGAACAGAAGAAGCACAGGAGTGATGCAGACCCCACAGCATGTCGGCAGTGGCAGAGAATGGGAACGCCATCTGCCATGTGCCTGCAGTGTTGCCTTGCATCTCCACGAGATGCCCTTGGAAAAGGAGAACTCATGGACCCTCTCAGCAGATACTGTCTCAGAGATTGCTTCCTTGTGTGGAGCTCATACTTGGCTACCAGCGGGCCAGGGACTGACTTCTTGGGCTGTATACAAGTCTCTCATAGAACCATTCTGGGACCAAATGGTGATGCACATGCTTAAACACACTGAGTTACTATGCACAAGGACCTGTGTTCAGGCCCCCGGTTCCCACCTGCAGGGGGAAGCTTCACGAGTGGTGGAGCAGGGCTGTAGGTAGCTCTCTGATCTCTCCTAATTTCTCCCTCCCCTCTCAATTTCTCTGTCTCTATCCAATAAATAAATAAAAATTTTAAAAAGAGAACCATTCCGAGGGTAAATATAGAAAGAGCCACACATGTATTATTATTTTTTTTAATTTTTAAAATATTTATTTATTTATTGGATAGACTCAGAGAAGTGGGGGGAGTTGGGCAGTAGTGCAGCAGGTTAAGCGCAGGTGGCACAAAGCACAAGAACCAGCATAAGGATCCCAGTTCGAGCCTTCGGCTCCCCACCTGCAGGGGAGTCGCTTCACAGGCGATGAAGCAGGCCTGCAGGTGTCTATCTTTCTCTCCTCCTCTCTGTCTTCCTCTCCTCTCTCCATTTCTCTCTGTCATATCCAACAACAACAATATCAATAATGACAACAATAATAACTACAACAATAAGACAACAAGGGCAACAAAAGAATAAATAAATATTTTTTTAAAAGAGAGAAGTGGGTGATGGAGAGGGAGACAGTAGACACATACAGCCCTGCTTCACATGAAGCTTTCCCCCTGCAGGTGGGTACTAGGGCCTTGAAACTGGGTTCCTGAGCATTATAACATATGTGTGTACTCAACCAGGTGTGCCACCACTGGGCCCCCCTTGAACAATTTTTTTTCCAATAATAAAAATCATTCCTAGATAACTAAGCTCACAAATGATCCTAAACACTGATTGTTATTCAGTACATTTTTTATGCTCAGCTTTTTAAAAATATTTTTTCTTAATGATTTAAGGATTAACAAGATTGTAAGAAAACCGAGGTAAAATTCCACACAGTTCCCATCACCAGAATTCTGCATCCCATCCCCTCCATTGGAAGCTTCCCTGTTCTTTTCCCTCTAGGAGTATGGATTAAAATCCTTTATGGGGAGCAGAAGGTGGGAGTTATGGCTTCTGTAATTGCTTCTCCACTGGACATGGATGTTGGCAGGAGGATCCACACCCTCAGCCTGTTTCTATCTTTCCCTAGTGGGGCAGGGCTCTGGGGAGGTGGGGTTCCAGGTCACATTGGTGAGATCGTCTGCCCAGGAAGGTCAGGATGGAGTCATGGTAGAGTCAGCACATTTCTTTATCAACTGTCTTCCTACAAGGTATTAGTAATAGTTGATGATCACTAATTAAATTTTGTATGTATTATTTATTTTCTATGTTGCCATTATTATTATTATTGGTAGTAGTAGTATTTTGTTGCAAGGATCTTCACTGGGGCTTCTCTCTTTGCTTTATTTATATTATTATTTTCATTTTATTAGTGAATTAGTATGGATATACAAAATTAAAAGATAAGGGTATAATTCTGCACCATTCCCACCAACTATCTGCCTATATATTCTGTAATTGCTTCTCTGCTGGACAAGGCTGTTGGCAGGTGGATCCACACCCCCAACTTGTTTCTGTCTTTCCCTAGGGGGGCAGGGCTCTGGTGAAGTGGGGTTCCAGGATACATTGGTGAGGTTGAATGCCCAGGGAATTCAGGATGGAATCATGACAGTGTTTGCAATTTGGTGGCTGGAAGGTGGCAAAATATAAAGTAGGACAAAGTGATTAATGAGCAGGAACCAAAAAGTAGAAACAGAGCAGATGAGAATCTTAGGGTGGAGAGAAGGTAGGAAGTGCATTCTAGGCCCATAACTACTGTAGTGTTTATTTGAGTTTAGTAGCTAACATGGAAGTGGACAAAAATATTGTCTGGGAAGATGGTGTCAGTGTGTGAATATGGCTAGAAAATTGGACTCGGGCAGACAGTTGGTCCCAGTTTTGAAGAAAATCTATGAATAAAATTAACTGTTAACCCCATCAGCATGACCCAGGGCCCATATCTATTCATATTCAGCACAGGAGCCTGTGTGACCTCTGGGTCCCTATCAGCCTGAGCTCACAGTTCATGGTCCCAGCTGGGAACATTCTAGGCTGCACTCATTTCAGGATCCAACTTCCTCGAGGGGCAGAGTAGGCTGACCATCCTCCCTTCAGATAGTGGGGAGTCCCTGCCATTGCTATTTTATAGGGAGGACAAGTTCCTGGAGTAACCAAGGAGAGAGCTGATGGAAGCTACCAGTGATGCTGGCTTGTCCCTCCTCTCTATCTCTCACACTGTTTCAAACAAAGAAAGGTAGAGAAAGGAAGAAAGAAAGAAAAAGGAAGGGAAAGAAAAAAGAAAGCAGATTAAAAAAAAAGAAAATATAATAAATGACAGCTGAGAGTGGTGGATCCCAGCAGCACCACATCCTGGTGGAAAGAAAAAAAGGCAATGAATTAGTTAAAAAAAATTAGCAAATACAGAGGTGTGGTTTATGGAATAGCAGCAACCAGATGGGCATTCTCCCAACTGGACCCATAACCTACAGCTGAAAGTTCTGCAGCCTAAGGTTGGGGCAAAAAGTGCCACAGGTTGAAAGACCAAAACAGTCAAGCCAGAGCTCCGGCAGGCATACGGTGCTGAGTCTCACCATTTTGTACAGTAAGTTCAGTTGCTAACCCCAAAAGAAACGGGGGCTTAAACCTCCCAATCTTTGATTCAGGGATTTTCTTATTCTTTTGAATTTAAGGCAAGGACACAACAAAAAAACAGAGGGTTTTCTCCACCACAAGACAGCCCAAAACACCCCATGGATCATACAAACAAGAGTAGCCTAGAGATCACAACAGCACCATCTGTTGGCCAACAATAACCAGCACTATAAATGCATAAACAAATAAGAACAAGCAACCAAATATGTCAATACAGACAGATAGTAGCAAGCCAGGAAATCCAAGAAATTCCAGATACAGAGAGACTATCAGAGACAGACTATAGAAAGATCATTATGAGAACGCTCAAGAGTCTAAGAAAGAATTGAAAGAACATTTTACTTTGGAATTAAGACACACAAAAGAGGAAGTCAGAACAGAACAAATATGATAAGAAGCTACAAAGCTTGAAAGAAGAACTTCAAGCAGAGTTCACTAAGCAGTTAGGAAGCATGAAAGGAAAAATTCAAACAGAACTGCAAGGACTGAGAGACACCTTCAGTGCAGTTCAAACTCAGGTAGAAGGTTTAGGAAGTAGGCGCAACACATGCAGAAGAAAGAGTTTCCATTCTAGAAGATGCAGTTAGCTCACTCTTTCAATTCAAAGCTGAGTGAGAGGAAAGGTTTAGGAAGAATGATGCTACTGTCTGTGAAACTGCAGACTCCAACAGAAGGTCAAATGTAAGAGTGTAGGAATACCTGAGGATAAACACTGGGTCCAAGGACCAGAGATAATTTTCAGAGTAATTTTACCTGAGAATTTCTCTCACCTAGACGATGCTCAGAACATACTTATTCAAGAGGCAGACCCATCACCCAGGTTCATAAATTCAAAACAACCAACAGAAAGGCACATTATTGTAAAACTATCGAAATTCAGTGACAAGGAAAATTTTTTGCAGGCTGCTAGGGAAAGGAAAGAAGTTACATACATACAAAGGCAGAGCTATCAGACTTTTATCAGCTTTTTTTTTCACAAACCCTTGAGTCAAGGAGAGAGTGGAGTGCCATATTCAAGGCACTAAAGGAGAGGGAATTCCAGCCATGATTTTGTGTCCTGCAAAATTATCCTTCAAATATGCAGGAGAAATAAAGGCTTTCTCAAATATTCAACAACTAAAGGAATTTGCCATAATCAACCCTACCTTACAAGAAATACTGAATGGAGTCTTACAGGACAAGAGGAAACAAAGGAACACATGTTCTCAGCGAGTTGAATAGCAGCAGACTAGAAACAAGAACACAATAAAATAGGAAAGAACAATAAGCACATAGGGGAGGGAATTAAAAGACAAAGAAGTTTTATCAAATGTTTGTTAATCAAGAGCAACTTAAAAAGACTTTTCTAGATACACAATGCTAGTTATTACATGAAGGGTAACCACAAAACAAAACAGGGAACAGACTTACAGGAAGCACAAGAAAAGTCAATGAGGAATTCACAGAAACTCATTCACACAAAAAGTCAAATAGAAACAAATGGGCAAAGATTCAACAATTTAAAATAAACTCAAAACAAAAATCAGAATGGACGTAAATAAACAACATATATCAGTAATCACCCTAAATGTGAATGGCCTAAATTCACCTTCAAAAGACTCAGAGTAGCTAAATGGATTAAAGAACAGGATCCATCCATTATATGTCTTCAGGAAACACACATCCAAAGTAAAGACAAATGGAAATTGAATATAAGAGTCTGGATCAAGATGTTCCAAGCTAATAACCCACAAAAAAGGGCAGGGACAGCTATTCTGTTCTCTGATAAAAATAGACTTTCAGGCAAAGAAAGTAATCAGAGGTAGAGAAGGACATTACATAGTGGTTAAAGAATTTATCCAACAAAGAGATATAACCATCATAAATAATATGCCCCAAACTCAGGAGCACCCAAATATATAAAACAAACACTTACTGAACTCAAGGGAGACGTTCATAGCTATACAATAATAGTAGGAGTTTTCAACACACCACTCACAGCAAGAGACAGAACATCTGGACCAAAAATATCAATAGAGAAAAAGTGATCTTAAGTGAAACCATAGATGAAATGGACCTAATAGATACATACAGGAAGATATATCAGGAAGAAAAAGGGGGCAATTATGTATAAATGTAGACAGATAATTGTAGAGATGATAGTTGGCCCATGTCTACAACCTTGGGGGAACTGTGGTGGCTTGCAGTGGGGAGAATAAAGATTCAGAACTCTGGAGGTGGGAATGGTGTGGATTTAAACCCTGTCAACATGTAATTCTGTAAAATTAAAAATAAATAGCAGATACAAATAAACCACTCCACCTTAGTAAACAAAAATAAAGGGCAGAGAAGACAAAAATCTACTCAAAGCTGCCTTCACAGAGGTGTGAATTTTTATAGTCCCCAGCTTAGAGGTTCTCTTCAGATCTGACCTTTTTAAAACTAAAGATGCATTTTATTTAAAAATCTTTTCTTATATACTTATTCATTGATATGAGAGATAGGGGGAGTTAGAGAAAGACAACCAGAGTATCACTCTGGCTCATGCAAAGGCAGGGATCAAACTGGGGACGTCTTACCTGTAAGTTCAACACTTTACCCACTGCACCACCTTTTGGGTCACTTTCCAAACTTGATTGGATACTCTGCTGTTGTTGTCTTTGGGATCCTTACTACATACTGTCCAGGGATCCCTGAATTCCATCTTCAGTGGGCTCTGATAAATTGATTCTGGCTCCACTACTGAGAACACAGGGCCACACTGACAAATCCCTTTTGGATGTGGCATGGCTCCCGGAGGTGTCTGTAGTCCAGCAGGTCAGTACACTGTTGTATGCTTTACATTAGGTTGTTCTAGCTCTCCCCCTGCCAAGAAAATTGGATCAGTCCTGCTAGTTTCGCGGGCCCACTTGGCCCCGCCCCAAGGAACCCCGAGAGGGTTCCAGAGTTCCAGAGTTCAAGAGTGCTTGGCGCTGTCGCGGGGGAAAGAGACAGCAGAGTTCTGTTTGGTGATTAGTTTGGGTTAGTTTATGAATCGTTGTTCTTGAATAAAGAAATACAGCTTCCCTGCCCAGCCGTATGTCTCTGGTCGTCTCTGTTACCCGCCCATGAAGCTAGCCCGGCCAGCTAGAGCCACCAAATTTTAACAACAAATGGCGCCCACGTGGACCTGACCTGCACATCTCTCAGATAAGTGAAGACAATTTGGCTACCTATGTACTATGGCCTTCTCTTCTGCTTGTGAAGAGATCTCCAAAGGCCTCAGCTCTTTCTTCATGAGACTGTTTTGCTGTTTATGGAACATTTATCTCTTGACCACTCTGTGGTTTCCACTCGCTCGACCGAACTCAGCACAGCCAGAGGAGTCGGGAAGAGTCAGTGGGCAAGAGGCGAGGCGCGGAGCTGCCGTTTCCACCTGGTGGAACAAACAGCCAAGCAGCCGGCTGCGCCCAGACAACCCCGCGCACCTCGCCCACAGCCCCGCAGCCCCGCAGCCTGCAGGAGGCTGACGCCAGCACACAGGAGCCTGACGCCAGCACGCAGGAGCCTGACGCCAACACGCAGGAGCCTGATGCCACCACGCAGGAGCCCAATGCCAGCACACATGCCAGCCCACAGGAGCCGGCTCTCCACCGTGTGGCGCAGGGCACGGGACGTGGGATCTCTCCATGCTACTTGGCCACTGCGAACAGGGCAGCAGATATGACAGGGCCATGGAACAGGGCAGCAGACATGGCAGGGCCATGGGGCAGGGCCACGGCGGCCTATCATGGCCACCACCCCTGGGCACCTCGGCCCGCGCCTTCTACAAGGCTGGCCTGCCCGCCCTCGTGCTATGAATTCTGGAATGATCCCAGACCCCTGGGCTCCCTGCCAAAACTGGACACACTGGCCAAACTGGACACACTGGCCAAGATCTCCAGGTGCTGGTCTGGTCTGAAGGCAGACAAGCTGGAGTACGCAGAGATTAGTGCAGAGATCGCAACCTGCAATTCCTTGAAGTGAAGCTGCCCAAGAGACCATCACTGGACAACGCACGCCCCCAACAACTAAGACAGTACAGATTTAAATTCATGTTTAAAATGACATGTCTTCGTAACAAAGGTTTCTCTCCTTCTGTATTAATGACCATGTTTATGTGTATGTTTAAAGTTTGGTAAATAGTAATTTTAAGGCTAAATTCTTACTAGACAAAGTTAAATGAAAAAGGTTTTCAACGTAATTCTCATAAAGATAAAATTAACTTACATTTAAAGTCTGAGGTAAAAATTAGTTAACAATCAATATATTTTAACTAAGTTGGTCTAAAGACCTGCGCACACATAGGGTGTGCCTCCATCTTGAATGGGTATAACAAAAGGTTAAATAGACTTGTTGATATGTAAAACTCTCCATTACCTTCTCTATTATAAATGGTAGATTACACAATGGCTATGCTAATTATTCTCATGCCTGAGGTTTCCTTTCCTGCGCACACCTAGGGTGTGTCTCCATCTTGAATGGGTGTAACAAAAGGTTAAAAAGATGTTGTTGATATGTAAAAGTCTCAAATTCCTTCTCTATTAGAAATTTTAGATTGTGCTGTGGTTATGCTAATAAGAAGTTTTGTTTCATAGTAAGTAAATTGCAGCCAGCTGCCTTTGGGACTCTAGGCCATTCCCCACTCCCATGCAAATGCCTGTCGAGGCAAGTATGCCCCCCAGAGGCAAGAAATTTTTTTTTTAAGCTGATAAAGTTTTGCCCACAGAGGCAAAAAAATGGCCCCCTCAGGCCTTCCCTTGGCAGCACACTGGTTCTTGTTACTTGCTTACATGTTTCTCCATGTTTGTGCCAGTTTCTTTTTTTAAAAATGCCTGTACGATATAGGTTTCTGTTCACCCCACACCCTTGTTACTGTAGTCATTTAGTTAAAAAGAAAAGGGGGAATTGTTGTATGCTTTACATTAGGTTGTTTTAGCTCTCCCCCTGCCAAGAAAATTGGATCAGTCCTGCTAGTTTCACGGGCCCGCCCCAAGGAACCCCGAGAGGGTTCCATAGTTCCAGGGTTCGAGAGTGCTTGGTGCCGCTGCGGGGAAAAGAGACAAGAGAGTGCTTGGTGCCGTGGGGGAAAGAGGCAGCAGAGTTCTATTTGGTAATTAGTTTGTCTTAGTTTATAAATCGTTGTTCCTGAATAAAGAAATACAGCTTCCCTGCCCAGCCGTATGTCTCTGGTCGTCTCTGTTACCCACCCGTGAAGCTAGCCCGGCCAAATGGAGCCTCCGAATTTTAACAACAGTACACTTTGGCATAACCTACAGAACTCCTCTCCCTTTTGTGGCTTCTGTCTGTTCTCACTGCCAGGGGAGCCCCAGTGGGCAGCTTCTCAGGGAAGGAGTGCAGTGTGGGAGGGGGACAGGCTGAGTTCTGGCAAGTGTACATTTTTGATGCTTTTAAAATAAATTATTATTAGTGATTTAATAATGATGAAAAAGATTGTAAGATCACAGGGGTACAATTCCACACAGTGCTGGCCACCAGAATTCCCTGTCTCATCCCCTCCTATAGAAGCTGCCCTATTCTTTATCCCTCTAGAAGGATGTACCAAATTCT
This sequence comes from Erinaceus europaeus, assembly GCF_950295315.1. Classification (NCBI taxonomy): domain Eukaryota; kingdom Metazoa; phylum Chordata; class Mammalia; order Eulipotyphla; family Erinaceidae; genus Erinaceus; species Erinaceus europaeus. Next base: position 18,284 of record NW_026647671.1, on the reverse strand, counting down.
TTGTGGGATGCAGAAGGTGGGAGTTCTGGCTTCTGTAATTGCTTCTCCACTGGATATGGGTGTTGGCCGGTGGATCCATATCCCCAGTCTGTTTCTGTCTTTCAGGAGTGAGGCAGAGCTCTGGGGAGGGGAGGTTCTGAGACACATTGGTGAAGTCTTCTGCCCAGGGAAGTCAGGATAGCATCATGGTAGTATCTGCAATTGGCTCTTGTGAGACATTTGTGGTTGTTGTCAGGAGCACCAAAGCCCAAGGAGCCCCTGGGATAAGTTGCCACCTGTTGAGTTGGATGCTGGGACTCTCTCTGCTCTCCAGTTACTTCCTTGACTTGTAAATGTCAGGAATGCAGATTTCCCAAGGGCAGGGGAGGTGTCCTACAGACTCACAGAGGGGAGTCTCTTCCTCTAGTCTTCAGGAAGTCAAGTGAGAGGGGACTGAGCTCAGTTGTCATAGTAGAACCACTTTGACAAGAGCATGCTCTTGGGGGCTGGATGGTGGCACTCTAGGTTAAGTACACATGGTACTAAGTGCTAGGCCCAGCGCAAAGACCTGGGGTTTGAGCCCCTGTTCCTCACCTGCCACTGGGACGCTTCACAAGCAGCGAAGCAGGTCTGCATGTATTTCTCTTTCTCCCTCTCTATCTCCTCTCCTCTCTCAATTTCTCTCTGTCCTGTCCAATAAAATGGAAAAAATGACCACTGGGAGCAGTGGTTTCATAGTGCTGGCACCAAGCCCCAATGATAACCTTGGAGAGGAAAAAAAAAGTACTCTCTTACCTATATCTGGCTCAGCTTGCAGGTGCCAGTCTAGAAAACTGACAAGAAACAGATAATAACACACTTACCTCAGCATTTGCTTTCTAACATCTGTTGCCTGGTAGGATGGCCCAGTGTTCCCCATCTCCACTTAGACTATGATGCTGGGCAAAGCAACAGTCAAGTATCTTGAAAAGAGCAGGGGACTGAGGAGAAGAAGTATATTTCCAGCTAGCAGGCATTCTAGCCTATCTAAATGGTCCTGTAATTAAAAAATAATAATAAAATGCTTCTTACCAGCTCTAGCATACTTAGCATCTGTCAGAATGTCATCTCAAAGAATGCCAGAGAAAAACAGACTTTGCAAGACAGGGGGTACAGTGTAGTGGGCAGAGCACCAAACTTGCATGATGCAAGTCCTGAGTTTAGTTCCCAGCATGACACATGCCAGAGAAACACTGTGCATTCCCCCCCTTTCTCTCTCTCTCTCTCTCTCTCTCTCTCTCTCTCAAAATCCTCCAAAAATGGAAGCTTCATGAGAAGTCAAGCAGCTCTGCAGACATCTCTCTTTTTCTCTCCCTCCCCCTCTCAATTTCTCTGTTCTATCAAATAAGATAGACAGAAAAATATATAATAATAATAAAAAGGAAAAATAAATGGCTTCTGGGAGCGATGGATTCATAGTGCTGGCACCAGGCCCCAGTGATATTCCAGGTGACAAAAAAAAAAAAAAAGGTTGGGGTCAGCCAGGTGGTGATGCACCAGGTTAAGCGCACATGATCCTAAGCACAAGGATCTGAGTAAGGACTCAGGTCCAAGCCCCTGGCTCCCCACCTGCAGGGGTGATGCTTCACAAGTGGTGAAGCAGGTCTGCAGGTGTCTCTTTCTCTCCCCCTCTCCATCTCCCCGTCCTCTCTCAATTTCTCTCTGTCCTGTCCAATAAAATGGAAAAAATGCCCACCAGGAGAAGTGGATTAGAGCAGGCACCAAACCCCAAAGATAACCCTGGAGGAAAAAAAAATAAGTAGATCATAAACATTTCATAGGAGAATTTGCTGCAAGAGTCCTGTCGTTTGTAATGTTGATGGTCAACTTGGTGGTTAGGCTGTTTGTGACATCTGTCTCAGCAAACATTCTGGGACTGCAGAATCAGAACATGTCCCTCACTATGTTCTAAAGGGAGAAAAAATAAGCCCCAAGAATCACAAGGTCACCTTTTATTTCCTGTATGCTGGGTTTTTCACAAGTAGAGGAATAACTGTCTAACTTGTACAACCTTCCAAAGAAAGATCCTGAGGTGGTAACGCAAGTGGATTAAGCGCAGGTGGCACAAAGCACAAGGACCTTCCTAAGAAACCCAGTTCGAGCCCCCAGCTCCCCACCTGCAGGGGGGTCGCTTCACAGGCAGTGAAGCAGGTCTGCAGATGTCTGTCTTTCTCTCCCTCTCTGTCTTTTCCTTGTCTCTTCATTTCTCTCTGTCCTATCCAACAACAACAGCATCAATAACAACAATAATAATAACTACAAAAATAAAACAAAGGCCAACAAAAGGGGGAAAAATAGCCTCCAGGAGCAGTGGATTCGTGGTATAGGTACCAAGCCCCAGAAATAACCCTGGAGGAAAAAAAAAAAAAAAAAGAAAGAAAGATCCTGTGATATCTTACTGAACTTCTCTTTGTTCAGCACTATCAGACCAGCAACATCGGGATTGGTCGAGGGGCTTCAAGTGGCACCCAGAGCAGTGAAACCCTGCTATACCAAATATAAGAAACTTTCTTTTGTACTACTAGTGTCACCCTTTTATGGTCTATACCTCCTTTCAAGTAGCAGCTCAAGGATCTTGGGGAGATGTCTGTTTCTTTTATCTTTTATTAAAAAGATAAAAGGGGATGATAGAGAGGGTGATAAACACCTGCAGCCCTGCTTCACCACTGGTAAAGCTTTCCCCCTGAAGGTGAGGACCGGGGACTCGAACCCGGGTCCTTGCACACTGTAATGTGTGTGCTCAATCAGGTGTGCCACCACCCAGCCCCAGCCAGATAATTCTGTGTTAATTGGGTCAGATGCTACATTATTTCCAGAAGAGATCAATCTTTTTTTTTTTTTTTTTTAATAAAAAGGGAACACTGACAAAAACCATAGAATGAGAGGGGTACAACTCCACACAATTCCCACCACCAGAACTCTGTATCCCATCCCCTCCCCTGATAGCTTTCCTATTCTTTAACCCTCTTGGGAGTATGGACCCAGGGTCATTATGGGGTGCAGAAGGTTGAAGGTCTGGCTTCTGTAATTGCTTCCCTGCTGAACATGAGTGTTGACAGGTGGATCCATACTCCCAGCCTGTCTCTCTCTTTCTCTAATGGGATGGGGCTCCGGGGAAGCGGGGCTCTAGGATACATTGGTGGGGTTGTCTGCCAAGGGAGAAGAGATCAATCTTTCTCTCAATCTGTCTCCAGCTTTGTTTTTCCTCTGTCTTTTTCCTTTTTCTTTCTTCTTTCTTTCTTTTAATCTTTGTTAGTGACAGCCAGAAATTGAGTGGTAGGGGGATATAGAGAGGGAAAGAGACAGAGAGATACCTGTAGTCCTGCTTCATCACTCGTGAAGATTTCCCCTTGCAGGTGGGGACCAGGGGCTTTTTTTTTTCTTTTTTAAAATTGATTTAATAATGATTGACAAGACAGTAGGAGAGAGGATGCAATTCCAAGAACTTCACATCACCAGAGTTCTTTATCCCATCCCCTCAATTGGAGGCTTTCATGTTCTTTGTCCCTCTTGAGATCATGGACCCAGAATGATTATAAGGTAGGGGATCTGGCTTCTGTAATGACCAGGGGCTTTAACCCAGGACTTTACATACTTTAATGTGTGCAATTAACCAGGTGCTCTAACACCTGGGCCCAAAAATCTTTTTTTTTTACTTTTTTAAAAAAAATTATCCCCTTTTGTTGCCCTTGTTGTTTTATTGTTGTAGTTACTATTGTTGTTGTTATTGATGAAATTGTTATTGAATAGAACAGAGAGAAATGGAGACAGGAGGGGAAGACAGAGAGGGGGGAGAGAAAGAAAGACACCTGTAGACCTGCTTCACTGCTTGTGAAGCGACCCCCCTGCGGGTGGGGAGTTGGGGGCTTGAACTGGGATCCTTGTGCCCATCCTTGCTCTTTGTGCTGCCTGCACTTAACCTGCTGCGCTACCATCCGACTCCCTTTTTTACTTTTTTAAAAACTTCTCCTCCTACTTCCTCCTTCACTCCTCCTCCCTCTTCCCCCTTCTCTTCCCCCTCCTCCTCCCCCCTCCTCCCTCTTCCTCTCTTCTCCTCCTCCCTTCTCCTCCCTCCTCCTCCTTTTTGTCTTGGGGTTATCATTGCACTTGGTGCTTGCACTACACATCCACTGCTCCTGACGGCCATTTTTTCCATTTTATTTTATTTTATTAGGGCTTTAATAATGATCAACAAGATTTTTACATTGTTGTTATTGTTGTGAGACAGGACAGAGAGAAATTGAGAGAGAAGGGGAAGATAGAGAGGGGGGAAGAAAGACACCTGTAGACCTGCTTGTGAAGCGACCTCCTGTAGGTGGAGAGAAAGGGGTTTGATCCAGGATCATTGCTCCTGTCCCTGAGCTTCACACTATGTGCACTTAACGCGATGTGCTACCACCTGGTCCCCTAAACTTCTTTTTATAAAAGGATTTTTTTATTTGATAGAACTGAGAGTAATTGAGAGGGATGGAAGATGAGGGAGAGACAGACACCTGCATCTCTGCTCCAGTGCTTATGAAGCTTCTCCCCTGCAGATGGGGACCGGGGGCTTGAACCCAGGTCCTTGTGCATTGTAACGTGTGTGCTCAACCAGGTGTGCCACCTCCACGCCCTCCAGCTTGGTTCTTTGCCCTGTTTGTTAAGCTCCTTTGCTTTAATTCCTAACTGTTTCACAGTTTATCTGCTGAGTCTCTTGGCTTCCTGATTCTGAAAATAAATCATCTTTATGGTGTGGCTTCTATTAACATGTTCCTGTTTGTCTTGGCCTCTGAGTCATGGGTGCTGTCTGCTTGAGCATTGCGTCCCAGCAGTTGTATAACCTCCTTTCAGCTCTGGATCAAACTCGAGTGTGTAAACACTGTGGACCAAGAGCAGAAATGGGACTGACTTGAGTGTGGACATGGAGAGTGGACATTCCCCTTCCCTGCGGGTGTGGGGGGCAGTCTCTCCAGCGAATCATTGGACATGTCTTCTCCTATTTCTCCTCTAGTCCTGCATTCCTCACGCTCAAGTCAAGCCACCTGGTGAGATAGTGTTTTGGAGTCTCAGGCTGTGTGAGGCTGTTGTCTCTTGATTGATAAAATGGAACAAGTTATCCGGTATAATAATCACAGAGCTATTTAGACAAAACCACAGGGGCTGGGTGGTGGCGCACCTGGTTGAGCACACATGTTACAATGCACAAGGACCCAGGTTCAAGCCCCCAGTTCCCCCCACTCCCCCACCCCATCCACCTGCAGGGAGGAAAGCTTTGGGAGTGGTCAAGCAAGGCTGTAGCCCTCTCTCTCTCTCTTCTCTCTCCTCTCTCTTCTCCTCTCTTCTCTCTCTCTCTCTCTCTCTGCCTCCATGCCTCCATGGTTATGCTGAGTCTTGATGCCTGCACTAGGAATTCTCTGCTCCTGTGGTGAGTTTTCTTTCCATTGTTGTTGTTATTGTTGGATAGAACAGACATAAATTAAGAGAGGAGAAGACAGAGAAGGGGAGAGAAAGACATAAACCTACAGACCTGCTTCACCGCTTTCGAAGCCACCCCCCACCCCCGCAGGTTGAGAGCCATGGGCTTGAACCAGGATCCTTGCACCAGCCCTTGCGTTTCCTACTATGTGAGCTTTATTTGGTGGGACTGCCAGGCCCCTTCTCTCTCACTCTTTATCTCCCCCTTTCAATTTCCTCTGTCCTATCCAGTAAAATGGAAAAAATGGCCTCCAGGAGCAGTGGATTCATAGTGCTGGCAGCGAGCCCTAGTGATACTCCTGGAGGAAAAAAAAATTGAGAACTGAACAGTTTGGCTCTCAAGAGGGTCTAGTGGATAATATTTAGCAGCTAGTCAGAGGAATGTTGATTCCCTTACTAGGCTTAGGTTGTGAGCTTCCTTCTTCCATCCATAGAGGGCGTCTGCCTACACCCCCACCATTTCTGTGTGAGGACACCACAGGACACATCCATCCTCAAGCAAAGTAGATAGTATTTTCCAAACTCCCCTATCCTGTTCCAGGATCCTGCATCCTTAAGGCTGCAGCCCTTGAAATGAAGGTTGCTTTTTTTTTTCTTTCCTTTTTTTTTTTTTTCTTTTTGATTGGGGGCAGGTGTTCCATCTTCAAAAGAACTTTACAAACTGTTCGGATGGTTTTCAAACTGTGCTCCACAGAGTCAGAAAAGTGCTGAACACGTGTCTCAGGAACTTTGTGGAGCAAAATCTCCCTCCCCACCTGAAGCTAGGAGACATTGCTGTCTTCCCTCCACTTTATTGGGGTTGAGGGCTCCTGGCTCACAGGACAGTTGTTGACACATGGATCCAATTTCTCAGCCGCCACAATGAGTGTCTGCAGACGCTCTCACCCCAAAGTAGGTCCTGTCCCACCACCATGCACCAGCACCCCAAACTCCACCCTGCCCCCAGCCCTCTCCCTTCCCTCCTTCTGCAGAGTCCTTGGCTTTGGTGCAGTACACCCCGTCCAGTCAGTCCAAGCTAAACTCTGTGCTTTCATTCCTGTTCTTGCTTCTCAAGTTCCACCTAAAAGTGAGATCATTCAGTATTTATCTTTCTCTTTTTGGTTTCTTTTGCTCAATATGATACCTTTGAGGTCCATCCAAGATAAGGCAAAGGACATGACTTTGTTATATTTGTTTATTTATTCCCTTTTGTTGCCCTTGTTCTTTTTAATGTTGTAGTTATTGTTGTTGTTGTTGTTATTTATTTTTAAAAATCTTTAAAAAATATTTATTTATTCCCTTTTGTTGCCCTTGTTGTTTTATTGTTGTTGTTGTTGTTGATGTCGTTGTTGTTGGATAGAACAGAGAGAAATGGAGAGAGGAGGGGATGACAGAGAGGGGGAGAGAAAGATAGACACCTGCAGACCTGCTTCACCGCCTGTGAAGTGACTCCCCTGCAGGTGGGGAGCCAGGGGCTTGAACAGGGATCCTTATGCTGGTCCTTGCGCTTTGTGCCACATGCGCTTAACCTGCTGCACTGCCGCCCGACTCCCAGCTTTGTTATTTTTAACAGCTGCATAGTGTGCTCCTGTGTGTGCCCATCTCAACTCAGCCACTCACCTGCCCTTAGCTTCCTGGGTTGCTTCCCAGTGGGAACTACTACACATCGTACTGCTATGAATATAGGTATGTGTGTGTGTTTCTTTGTTTTGTTTTTATAGATCCCCAGGAGAGAAATTGCTGAGTCATAGCATAGGCCCATTTCTAGCATTCTGATGAGGCTCTAACCTGTTTTCCATAAGAGTTGGGCCAATTCACATCTCCACCAATAGTGGGACTCTTTACTTATTTTATTTTTTATTTATAAAAAGGAAACACTGACAAAAACCATAGGATAAGAGGGGTACAACTCCATACAATGCCCACCACCAGAACGCTGCATCCCATTCCTTCCCCTGATAGCTTTCCTATTCTTTATCCCCCTGGGAGTATGGACCCAAGGTCATTATGGGGTGCAGAAGGTGGAAGGTCTGGCTTCTGTGATTGCTCCTGATGAACATGGGCATTGGCAGATGGCTCCATACTTCCAACCTGTCTCTCTCTTTCCCTAGTGGGGCAGGGCTCTGGGGAAGTGGGGCTCAGGACACGTTGGTGGAGTTGTCTGTCCAAGGAAGTCTGGTTGGCATCATGCTAGCATCTGGAACCTGGTGGCTGAAAAAAGAGTTAACATATAGAGCCAAACAAATTGTTGACTAATCATGAACCTAAAGGCTGGAATAATGCAGATGAAGAGTTGGGAGGGTCTCCATTTTGTAGATAGTTAATAGGCCTATTTTAGTTATATTCCAAAGAACCCATGACTATACTAGTTATTTTTTTTCCTGAGCCTGACATCTGATATGCAGGCGGATCCAAGTTATTGTCTGGGGAGATGATGTATTGGCTAGAAAAAGGACAAGAAAGCTGGATCAGGTCCCTGTTTTACTTTTCTTATATTTGATAAGACAGAGAGGGTCCAGGCAGTGGCACACCTGGTTAAGCACACACATTACTCGGCCACATCCGTGCAAGTGCCACTGAGCTTTTCCCCCTGAGAAAAACAGGGCTGAGGCAGGTAAGCGCTTGTCAGCCTTCTGCTCTTCTGCCTCCTGACTGGGAGAGCCAGGTCCAAGCAGGCAGCCTGCTCCCTGTCTAGAGTCTGGGGCCCCTCTGAGCCGCTCTGTCTACAGAGGGGCTGGGGCACCAGGCTTAGAGAGAGGGGCAGACCTTCATATTTCCAGCTTCCAGGGTTAGCCACACATGCTTAAAGGTTGAGAACCACTGAGGTACAGGTACGTTTGAAATTTTTATTAGTGATTTCATAATGATGATGGTGAGAAATGGCCCAGTTGGTTGTAGTCTTTTCACTGATGTTTATTGATCCAGTCTGACTACAGACCCCCCGACCCTTGCACATCTATGTGACTACAACTATGTCCTTTTTATCTTCAAAGTTAGCTCAGACTCCCCAACCCGCTTCTCGCATCTGTTCCCATCCCCTTTTTCCAGAACATGGTTAGATTGTGATCCAATTCCCTCTCGTCAAATGGGAAAAGGACAGGTTGTTCCCATGTCCTAGTAATGCATAAAAAGGCCCTGAAGATTGTCCTGCGTGTGCTTGCTGGCTCACACCCTTGCATCCTTATGTATATGTAAGTAAAACTTTTGCCTTGCTCATGACTCTCAGTGTCTCAGTCCTTTTTTTAAGGTGTAGACTGTTGGTATCTTCTAATTCTGCTTCTAAAAACCTCTTCTGTTTCATTAGTTTAATCCCCCCTGCTTAACACTATTCTATTTACATAACCACTTCATTCTATTTACATAACCTCTGTTAACAAGCACCACCTTCCCTCCAGGGCATTGGTGGTTTAGTGGTAGAATTCTCACCTGCTCCGCCCCCTCTCCTTGTCATACCCTGATTTTCACCAGTCACTTTTCTCTCCACCCTCTCTGCATCGCATTCTGTTCCCACCCTACTGGACTAGTATATTTATAAGGACAAGATTGTAGTTTTTAGTTTAGTTTAGCTTAGCTTGGTATAGATTGCACTGCGTCCTGCATGAATAAAGAGATACTGCATACAGCTCAACCATGAGTCCCTGGTCATCTGTCTCCCGTCAATGAAGCTCAGCCCGACAGTAGACAGTGTGTTTTTGTACTGTTTCCCACAGTGATCAAGACTGTAAGAGCACAGAGGTACTACTCCACACAGTTCCCACCACCAGAGTTCCATGTCCCACCCCTCTATTGGAAGATTCCCTGTTCTTTTTTTTTTTTCCCTTTATAGAGGAATTAATGGTTTACAGTTGACAGTAAAATACAGTAGTTGGTACATGTGTAATATTTCTTAGTTTTCCACATAACAATTCAACCCCCACTAGGTCCTCTTCTGCCATCCTGTTCCAGGACTTGAACCCTCCCCCAGCCCCAGAGTCTTTTGCTTTGGTGCAGTACACCAACTCCTATCCAAGTTCTGCTTAGTGTTTTCTTATTTTTCAACTTCTCCTTGTTATTATTGTTAGTGATTTAATAATGATAGACAAGATTGTGGGATAAGAGGGGTACAATTCATATAATTCCCACCACCAGGGTTCTGTGTCCCACCCCCTCCACTGGAAGCTTCCCTATTATTTATCCCTCTGGGAGTATAGACCAAAATTATTTATGGGGTGCAGAAGATGGGAAGTCTGGCTTCTGTAATTGCTTCTCCACTAGACATGGGTGTTGGCAGGTGGATGCACACACCCAGACTGTTTTTATCTTTCCCTAGTGGGGAAGGGCTCTGGGGAGTTGAGGTTCCAGGACACATTGGTGACTTTCTCTGCCAAGGGATGTCAGGTTGGCATCATGGTAGCATCTGCAACTTGGTGGCTGGAAAGTGGCAAGATATAAAGCAGGACACATTGTTCAATAAACAGGAACCCAAAGGTAGGAATAGAGCAGATGAAACTAGGGAGCTTCTGTTGGGAAATTATGCAGATGTGGTCAAACATGGGCAGGGCCCACAAACCACTATATTTCCATGCAAGTATTATTTGCAGATCTCCACCACATTATCCCCTCAGGGTATTGCTAATTCAGTTAAAACCATTGCAACAGTTGCTAAGGATGCTTCCACCTTCCCAGCATGCCTTTTGCCTCTCTCCACCCCCTTTCCTAGCTAATCCTGTCCTGACTTGCCACTTCCAGAATTCTTCTATAAAAGTCGCTCCTGTTTGCACGCTCTCTCTCTCTTCCCCTCTCTCCTTCCTCTCTTTTCTTTTCCGCACCCTGACCTGGAGAAGACCTGGAGAAGGGCTGGTGGGCATAGTGGGAGGCGGCCATTTTGCTAGCTCCACATGGCCTAAACTGCTGTGCTCATCCCTAACTCTGGGGCGTCCGCATGAATAAAGATTTGTTTTCCTGCTCCGCCACGAGTTCCTGGTCTCTTCTCTCTCCCATGACACAACCCAACAGGCTTCATGTGAGAAGAAGCTAGGAAGTCTATGTTAGGTATGTTCCCAGGGGCCCATGACTTTATTGATTTTGCCTGAGCTTGACAGCTAACATGCAGACTAAACGTATTGTTTGGGAAGATGGTGTCAGAGTTGAGAATAGGACTAGAAAGCTGGATTAGGACAGAGAGTAGAATTCCTCTTTTTTTTTTTTTTAAGCTTGAATCTTTTTTTCTAAAATTTTTAATGATTATTTATTTTCCCTTTTGTTGCCCTTATTGTTTTGTTGTTGTAGTTATTGTTGTTGTTGATGTCATTGTTGTTGGATAGGACAGAGTGAAATGGAGAGAGGAAGGGAAGACAGAGAGGGGGAGAGAAAGATAGACACCTGCAGACCTGCTTCACCGCCTGTGAAGCGACTTCCCCTGCAGGTGTGGAGCTAGGGGCTTGGTTAAAGCTTGAATCTTGTGTGGGACCTCTGGCATCTTTCCTTAGCATCAATCAACGTCAATTATTTCTCGTTTAACATCAGGTTGTCAAGATAGAATCTTGCCAACAACTTCTTTCTTTCTTAAATCTATTTTTATTTATTTATTTATTTATTATTTTATTTATGTTCCCTTTTTGTTGCCCTTCTTTTTTATTGTTGTTGTAGTTATTATTGTTGTTATTGCTGTTGTCATTGTTGGATAGGACAGAGAGAAATGAAGATAGGAGGGGAAGACAGGGGAGAGAAAGACAGATACCTGCAGACCTGCTTCAGGGCCTGTGAGACAGCTCCCCTGAAAGTGGGGAGCCAGGGGCTTGAACTGGGATCCTTACGCCTGTCTTTGCACTTAGTGCCAATGTGCTTAACCTGCTGTGCTACCGTCTGACTCCCTCCTTTTTTTTTTTTTTTTTGCTTTAATTTCCTCATTGTTATAAACCAAGCACTTCTCCCACCATGTTGCCAAAAAGGATCTTTTCAGAGCCAGATTTGACAGACTGGGCCTGTCCATGGGCATGTGAGAGAAGAGAGATCTCTTACTCCTCTTGTTCCCACAGTGGGTGGCTGTGGGTGACCATACTGCTTTGTCCTTTCTCCATTATTCACAGGGTCGCCCTGTGGGGTCTCCACTTGCTTTGCACACTAGAGCCTGTGTCCTGACTCCTCAGGTACTGGGGAGGTGGTAGCGTCTTGTTGAGGAGGTTATCTAGGCCCATCTCTCTAGAACTCCAGGGCAGAGCTTCCAGCTAAAAGGCTGGGAAGAACAGGAGGCCAGGGTCTACTGGGCAGTGGGGCTCCACTGGCCACAGAACCACATCTCACAAGTCTGGTGCCCTGTCATGGCAGAGCTGCAGGTCAGGACACTAGGAGTGAATTCAGAGAAGCCAGGGCAGAGAGGGTCAGATGGTCACCAGAGGGCAGCAGGTACCATCTGGGGAGCCAGCATGTTGGCAACATGGTCCTAAAGGGAGGCCAGCTCTGCCCGCCCCCCAGCTGTCTTTTGACCTTGGCTGTTGGCCCCTTGTCACCCACAGGTGTATGTGTTGGTGGCTAGAGGGCAAAGCTGGGTCCTGGCAGGTGCAATTTAGTCCCAGTCAAAGATGAACAGTAGTCTAAACCATAGCTCACAGGAACTGCCATCAGGAAACCGTTCTGGGCCATTCTGGGCCCAGGAGAAGCTCAGAAGTAGCCTGGACCCAACCAGCCTTGCTCCCCCTGCCAGGCAGGCCCACGCTCAGCATCAACTGGAGCACCCAGAGGTGCCCCTTCACTCTGCTAGGGGTCCAGCTGGGTGCCTGCCCAGCTCCTCACTGCGGTGTCCATAGGGAGAAGACTCCAGCACCTGTCTTCAATTCCCATTCTTTCTATTTTTTTTTTTTTTTTTTGCTTACAGGATTATCACTGGGGCTTGGTGCCTGCATGCATGGATCCACTGTTGCAGGCAGACTTAAAAAAAAAAAAAAAGATTGGAGGGGGAGGGCCTAGTGGTGGCCCACCCAGTTAAGTACACATAGTATAAAGCACAAGGACTGGGATAAGGATGTGGGTTCGAGCCCATGGCTTCCCACCTGCAGGAGGAACGTTTCACAATAGGAGAAGCAGGTCTGTACGACTCTCTCTCTCTCTCTCCTCCTCCTCCTCTTCTCTCAATTTCTCTCTGTCCTGTCCAATAAAATGGAAAAAAATAGCCACCAGGAGCAGTGGATTCACGGTGCCAGCAGCGAGCCCTAGAGATAACCCTGGAAGCAAAACAAAATAATAATAATTTAATAGCATAGGGAGAAACTGAAAGAGGATGGTGCAGTAGGTAGCAAGAAAGGCAGAAAGATCACTGTATGACCCGCCATTTCAGGAAGTTTATATATTTTTTTCCTGGGCCAGGTAGTAGCACAGTGGGCTAAGCGCAGGTGTTGCAAAGCACCAAGGACTAGTGCAAGGATCCTGGTTTGAGCCCCCAGCTCCCCACCTGCAGGGGAGTCACTTCACAGGTGGTAAAGCAGGTCTGTAGGTGTCTGTCTTTCTCTCCCAATCTCTGTCTTCCCTCTGTCTCCATTTCTCTTTGTCCTATCCAACAACAGCAGCAATAACAACAACAATAACAACAAGGGCAACAAAAATGAGAAAAATGGCTCCCAGGAGCAGTGGATTTACAGTGCAGGCACCGAGCCCCAGCAACAACCCTGGAGGCAAAAAATTTATTTCATAGGTAGAGAAACACTGAGAAAGGAGAAGGAGAGAAAGAAAGGAAGAAAGAAAGGGAAAGAGACACCTGCAGCCTTACTTCACTGTTCTCAAAGCTTCTCCCCCATGCAGGGGCTTGAACCAGATCATTACAGGTTAACCTGTGTTCTCTATCAGGTGCCTAAAGCATTTTATTTTTTTACTGGTGCATGGAGAGCAGTCACTCTCCCACTGAATTGCATTCCCCCAACCTCTTTAAAATAGAATTGGCATCATGATTCTTCTTCCTTTATGAAGCCTATTGAGATGCATCTCTGCTTTAACCACAGTCAAACTGGGACTTCATGAGTGACCCCTGCCTGTCACTTCCTGAGGCAGGAAAAAAGCTATCCACCCCCTCCACACACCTCCCATAGTGTTTACTTTGTGTGTGTGTGTGTGGGGGGGGGTTGAGCTGAGCATTTTTATTTTATTTTATTTTTATTTTTTGTCTCCAAGTTTATTACTGGGGCTTGGTGCCAGCACTACGAATCCACTGTTCCTGGTGGCCATTTTTTCCATTTTATTAGTGATTTAATAATGATCGACAAGGTTGCGAGGTAACAGGGGTCCAATTCCATACAGTTCCCACCACTAAAGTTCCCTGTCCCAGCCCCTCCGTTGGAAGCTTCCCTATTCTTTATCCCTCTTGGAGTATGGACCCAAATTCTTTATGGGGTGCAGAAGGTGGGAGTTCTGGCTTCTGTAATTGCTTCTCCATTGGACATGGGTGTTGACAGATGGATCCATACGCCCCAGCCTGTTTTCTGTCTGTCCCTAGTGGGGCAGGGCTCTGGGGAGGTGGGGTTCCAGGACACATTAGTGAGGTCATGTGCCCAGGGAACTCAGGTTGGCATCATGGTAACATCTGCAATTTGGTGGCTGAAAAGCATTAAGATATAAAGCAGAGAAATTTTTCAATAATCAGGAACCTAAAAGTAACAATATAGCAGATGAGATTTGGGGTCTCCATTTTGGAAGAACCTAGGAAGTTTATTTTAGGTATATCCCAAGGGGGCCATGACTATATTAAATTTTGCCTGAGGCCTACAGATAACATGCAGGTAGACTAAAAGTATTGTCTGGGAAGACAGAGAGAAATTGAGAAAGGAGGAGAGATAGAGAGGGAGAGAGAAAGAGAAATACCTGCAGACCTGCTTCATCACTTGTGAAGCATCCTCCCTGCAGGTAGGGAGCCAGGGGCTCAAACCTGGGTCCTTGTGCAGGTCCTTTTGCATAGTACTTTGTGCACTTAACCAGTCGGGCCATCACCTGGCCCCCAAACTGAGCATTTATCAATCTGATCAAAAGGGTTTTTCCAAGTGACATTGGAGAAAGTGTCAAGCAAAGCCTCTGGCACTGAGGGGGCAACAGTTGGCACTGCGGTGTGACTGAATGTCCCCAAGGGCCTGATGGCTTGCCTACCTCTAGAGAAGGATATTTGGTGCCAAACCCTGGACTCACAGCACAGGGAGACTTGTATCTGTGTTCAGCCGACTCCCTTTCCTGCCCCCTGATTGGGACCCTCACAATGCCACTCCCATACTTTTTGCCTCTTGCTGGACTGTGTGCCGCCTCGGGGAAGGCTTAGGCATCAGATACCTGCAGGACCCAGAAAAGCAGCCACTGTTACCCTCCAAACCCTGGAGACTTAAAAAATATGTCTTATTTATTTGTTGTAATGAAAGAGATACAGAGAGAGAGGGAGAGAGAGAGGGAGAGAGAGAGGGAGAGAGAGAGAGAGAGAGAGAGAGAGAGAGAGAGAGAGAGAGGGAGAGAGAGGGAGAGAGGGAGAGGGAGAGAGACTGAGAACAGAGTAATGTTCAGTTTTGGCTTATGGTGGTGCTGGGAATTGAACCTGGGACCTCAGAGCTTCAGGCATGAGAGTCTTTTTGCATAATCATTATGCTATCTCTCCAGCCCATCTTAGAGACATTTATACTTTCAAAATACAGAAATACAGAAGTCTAACTGTACCCTTCTGGAAAATTGAGCTCTGTGCCTATCTTTCTTTTTCCTTCCTTTCTTCCTTTCTCTCTCTTTCTTTATTTCTTCCTTTCCTTCCTTCTTTTTAAAATTATCTTTATTTATTTATTGGATAGAGAAAGCAAGAAATTGAGAGGGAAGGGGGAAGTAGGGAGGAAATAGAGAGACACCTGCAGCCCTCCTTCACCACTTGTGACGATTTCCCCCTGCAGGTGGGGACTGGGGGCTCACTCTCTCTATTTCTGTATTCCCCCCATCCACTATCTAGAGAACAGAAAAAAGATGGCCACCAGGGGCAGTGGGACTGTGTAGGCATTGAGCCCCAGTGATAACCCTGGTGGTCAAATACAATTGAAAAACTAATATAGAAAAAAAATAAAGACAGCAAAATTCCAGCTCCGCCTTGTAGAAGAATTGCCAGAGTAAGCTCCAGGCAGTCATCTCGCTGAAGAGATGAGAGGAACACAACCCGAATACCTAGGAACCACAGAGCAGAAATAGAAAAGCTAAAGTGACCTTCCACAGGGCTGGGAGCAGCCCACACAGGCAAGCACCCACAGTGCCATGTGTGAAGCCCCAGTTTCCAGACCTAAATGTCACGTGGAAGCACCATGACATAGAAGAAACTCCAGGGGCAGGAGAGCAGTGCTACGGTCTCCTCTCTCTCTCCCTTTTTGTTTCTCTCTCTATATATATATTTGAAATAAAAAGAATGAAAAAATAGGCCTAAGAGCTATGGAATCATGCATGGTGAGACCACAGCATTACGAGAGAGAGAGAGAGAGAGAGAGAGAGAGAGAGAGAGAGAGAGAGAGAAGAAAGAAAGAAGGAAGGAAGGAAGGAAAGAAAGAAAGAAAGAAAGAAAGAAAGAAAGAAAGAAAGAAAGATCCTTGAACCCAGATCCTTGAGCTTGGTCACATGTGTGCTTAACTGTCCGTACCACCACGTGATTCTTCTTTCTTTCTTTCTTTCTTTCTTTCTTTCTTTCTTTCTTTCTTTCTTTCTTTCTTTCTTTCTTTCTTTCTCTTCTTTCTTTCTTTTCTTCCTTCTTTCCTTCTTCCTTCCTTCCTCCTTCCTTCCTCCCTCCCTCCCTCCCTTCCTTCCCTCCTTACCCTCCTCTCTCCCTCCCTTCCTTCCTTCCTTCCTTCCTTCCTCACCCTTTCTTCCTCCCTCCCTCCCTTCTTCCCTCCCTTTCTTTCTTTATTTCTCTATCTCCCCTTTCTTTCTTCCTTCATTTCTTTCTTTCTTTCTTTCTTTCTTTCTTTCTTTCTTTATTTCTTTCTTTCTTTCACCAACAGGTTTTATAGCTGGGGCTTGGTGCCTACAGTAGGAATCAACTACTCCAAGCATCCACATCCCCTTTCTTTCAATTTCTCTGTGTGTGTGTGAGTCTGTCTTTCATTTGATGGGACAGAAAGAAATTGAGAGGGGTGGGGAAGATAGAGAGGGAGAAAGACAGAGAGACACCTGAAGCCCCACTTCACTGCTCATGAGACAGATCCCCTGCAAGTGGAGACTGGAGGCTTGAACCCAGATCCTTGTGCATGGTAATGTGTGCACTCAACCGGATGTGCCACTGCCTGGTTCCTGACTCAATCCCGCTTCTCCTAGTCTCTTGAGATGGAATCATCAACCCAGCTAGACCTGAATTCTCTCTTTCTCTTATTTTAATCTTTATTTATTTTTATTTTATATTTATTTTCCCTTTTGTTGCCCTTGCTGTTTTATCATTGTAGTTATTATTGTTGTTGTTGTTGTTAAGTCGTCGGTGTTGGATAGGACAGAGAGAAATGGAGATGGGGGGAAGACAGAGAGGGGGAGAGAAAGATAGACACCTGCAGACCTGCTTCACCGCCTGTGAAATGACTCCCCTGCAGGTGGAGAGCCGGGGCTCGAACTGGGATCCTTATGCTGGCCCTTAAGATTTGCACCACGTGTGCTTAATCCGTTGAGCTACTACCCCGACTCCCTAATCTTTATTTATTTGATAGAGGCAGCCAGAAACTGAGAGGGAAGGGGAGAAAGAGAAGTAGAGAGACACCTGCAGCTTCACCAATTGTGAAACTTTCCCCTTTTATGTGGGTACTGGGGGCTTGAACCCAGGTCCTTTTGCTCTGTAACACCAGGTGCGCCACCCCCTGGTCCCTGAGTTCTCAGTCCCTCCCCCGATATTTGGGCAGAAGTCATTTTCTAAGGTGCAGGAGGGCTATTTCATCCAACATAGTAATGGCCAGATGTCTCTTGTGATCTTTCCTGTTTCATTACTCTTTGCAAAATAAATCCTCCAAACACACAAACTCAAAGAGTGCTTTGTGTACCATAAAACACCAGTTGATGAAAAAGTAATCACCATGTTAAAACTACTGACGAATCTTCAACAGCAGATTCAGCTTAGACCCAGCTCTTTCCTAACCAGATAGTTTCTGCTTTATATCTTGATATTTTTTTAAATCTATGCTAAGCTTTCCTCAAAATCCATTTTTATTAGTTATTTAATACAGATTTACAAAATTATAAGACAATAGAGGTATAATTCCACACCTTTCCTACTACCAGAGTTCTGTGTCCCCATTCCCTCCATTGGAAACTGCATTAGTTCTCCCAAGGTCGCAGATATGAGTTAACTATTATTTCTGTAACTTTCTTTCTTTTTCTTTTTAATGTCTGCAACATGTTTAATAGCAAAAAAGAAAAAAAAAACTTAGCCATAGTTTCAGTAACCTTTTCAAGTTGAACAAGTCTCATACTTCATAGTTAAAGACTGAAAAGACATTCCCCAAGAGTGGGAACTAGACAAAGATACCCTACTTCTACTAAACATTTTATACTATAAACCCAGGTTCCCACCCACCTATATGTAGTCATTTACTTTAGGCTCCTAATTTAAACTGCCTTTACATAAAATTGAGTTTTATCCATTTCATAATCAAATCCACTGTTTAGCAGTTTTCTTTCTCAAGATACAATATTGTAACTTTCTATTTATATATATTTGCCCTTTTTAATTTTTTTCTATAGTCCTGCATTTGTTTGTTTTCACCAGAGCAACTGCTCAGGTCTCATTTATTTATTTTTATTTTTTCTTTATTGGGGTGATTAATGATTTACAATCAACAGTAAAATACAGTAGTTTGTACGTGTGTCACATTTCCCAGTTTTCCACATAA